>NC_053023.1:142763603-142937460 GCF_003073215.2 Triticum urartu
CACCCGGATCCCAAGGTATATCAAAGCCAATTTGAATCAACAATGATTTTTAATTTAGTAGTGAGCACAAAGTAACATATATCAAGCAATGGTGAAGTCTAACTCTCTTCCTATGCATCGGCATGTCATAAAAGAACAATTAATGCACACATAGTAAAGGCCAATGCATAGTATAAACAGTTTCTTGCAATTTTTTCATATTGGGAACATAAAGCGGCGGAGATGTAGTTCCTCTCTCATAATAATTGCAAGTAGGAGTAGCAAAAACATGCATATTATATCTATCAAAATCATCATGTGTAATAGTAAGATGCAACCCATCAATATAATCCTTAATAAGGGTAAGCTTCTCCGATATAGTGTAGTTGGAAGAATTCAAAAAGATAATAGGACATTCATGCGTGGGTTCAATAGCAAAAATTTCATGTTTAACATAAGGAACTATAGCAAGTTCATCTCCATAAGCATAATTCATATTGGCATCTTGGCCACAAGCATAGCAAGCATCATCAAAAAGGGATATTTCAAGAGAATCAACGGGATCATAACGCTCATCATAGCAATCATCCTTCGGTAAGCACGAAGGGAAATTAAACAATGTATGAGTTCAAGAGTTACTCTCATTAGAAGGTGGGAACGGGTGATCAATCCTCTCTTCCTCCTTTTGTTCTTCGCTCTCCTCCTCATCTTTTTCATCCAATGAGCTCACAGTTTCATCAATTTCTTCTTCCATAGACTCCTGCAAAATATTAATCTCTTCTTGGACAGCGGAGACTCTCTCAATAAAATCATCAATATCGGAATTGAATTCATAATTATCATATTAATATTTAAGGATAGCTAAATTTTCAGGGCTATAAACTGAATCATCAAAATTTTCACACTCTTTAAACAAAGATTCAATTTCATAAGCACCCATAAAAGCAACAAATTCTTCTATTTGTCCCACATCATAGTAATCATATATACCATTAGCATAAGAAGCCAAGGTTTTATCATCATTAAATTTTCATGAAAAGGAAAGGTGTGGAGCCTTCATCCTAGAGCAACAAGTATAGTCATATCTCAAGCATAGTTCCCGAGCATACCAATGCAACCTATGAATTTGATCCCATAATAGTTTCCCTTTTTGAGTCAAGCGATAATCCCTAAAGTATTCACGTTGATCCAACGTGTCTCCCATTACATAATTGAATGGGGTTTTCTCAGGATTATCAAAGTAGTACATAATATTTTTCACATAACCATCATCGAGGGTTTTAGGAGGTTCCCCATCTCCATTAGTGGCAGGTACACCTAATTTTTTGGTATTTCATATTCCATATCCATAACTAAAGATAGAGAACAAATTAGAACAGCAAATAAAAATTACTTAGTGATAAAGCAAACAAGCACACACGAGAATATTCACCCCACGCTATAACTCCCCGGCAACGGCGCCAGAAAAAGGTCTTGATAACCCACAAGTATAGGGGATCAATTGTAGCCTCTTTCGATAAGTAAGAGTGTTGAACCCAACGAGGATCTAAAGGTAGAACAAATATTCCCTCAAGTTCTATGGACCACCGATACAACTCTACATACGCTTAACGTTCGCTTTACCTAGAACAAGTATGAAACTAGAAGTACTTTGTAGGTGTTTTTGGATAGGTTTGCAAGAGTATAAAGTGCACATAAATAAAAAGTAGGGGCTGTTTTAGGTAAAGAAGCAATAAAGTTAGTTTGGCGAGTGTGGAAAAGTGGTGGTAGGAGTTGCGAAATTGTCCCTAAGCAATTGACTACTTTACTAGACCGATAACAAGTTTTATGTGCGAGAGGCCACTACTAGCATGTTATCCCTGACTTGGAATTCTATGCACTTATGATTGGAACTATTAGCAAGCATCCGCAACTACTAACGTACATTAAGGTAAAACCCAACCATAGCATTAAGATATATTGGTCCCCCTTCAATCCCGTATGCATCATTTTCTATGCTAGGTTGAAGCTTCTGTCACTCTTGCCCTCCAATACATAGTCCTATCAACATACAACTAACACTATGGTGTGATCCACGCGCGCGCTCATATGATGGGCACCAAAGGATAGCAACATAATGACAAGCAAATTAAATCAACCATAGCAATTCACCAACCACCCATAGGACAATGAAAATCTACTCAGACATCATAGGATGGCAACACATCATTGGATAATAATATGAAGCATAAAGCACCATGTTCAAGTAGAGGGTACAGCGGGTTGCGGGAGAGTGGAACACTGTAGATAGAGGGGGGAAGGTGATGGAGATGTTGGTGAAGATGGCGGAGGTTTTGGTGTAGATTGCAGTGATGATGATGGCCCCCGGCGGCGTTCCGGCGGCACCGAAAGCAAGGGGGAGAGAGCCCCCCTTCTTCTTCTTCTTCCTTGACCTTCTCCCTAGATGGGAGAAGGGTTTCCCCTTTGGTCCATGGTATCCATGGCGTGGGAGGGGAGAGAGCCCCTCCGAGATTGGATCTGTCTCTCTGTCTCTCTTTGTTTCTGCGTTCTTAGATTTTGCCCTTTCACCGTTTCTTATATTCCCGGAGATCCGTAACTCCGATTGGGCTAAAATTTTAACACGATCTCTATCCGGATATTAGCTTTCTTGCAGCGAAAGAAGGGCATCAAACGCCTTATGGGGTGGCCACGAGGGCCCAGGGCGCGCCCCCTGCCTCGTGGCCCCCTCGGGCATCGTCTCGCGTTGATTTTTTCTTCCAAAAAATCACATATATTCCAAAAAAAATCTCCATCGGTTTTTATCCCATTTGGACTCCGTTTGATATGGATTTACTGCAAAACAAAAAACATGCAACAAACAGGAACTGGCACTGGGCACTGGATCAATATGTTAGTCCCAAAAATAGTATAAAAAGTTGCCAAAAGTATATAAAAGTTGTAGAATATTGGCATGGAACAATCAAAAATTATAGATACGACGGAGACGTATCACCTATTAAAGTTGAATAAAATACTATCACTTATAATGATCCTATTGTTCCTACTACTTATATTGAGAAACCACCTTTCCCAGTTAGAATAAAGGATCATGCTAAAGCTTCAACTGTGGTTCATAAGAGTAATACTAGAACACCTACTCCCTCTGAGCAAATTAAAGTTGAACCTATTATTGCTATGGTTAAAGATCTCTTGGCCGATAATATTGATGGGCATGTTATTTACTTCTGTGATGAAGCTGCTAGAATTGCTAGGCCCGATACTAAAAATAAACATAGACATGTTGTAGGCATGCCTGTTATTTCTGTTGAAATAGGAGATCATTGCTATCATGGCTTGTGTGATATGGGTGCTAGTGCAAGTGCAATACCCCATTCCTTATATAAAGAAATTATGCATGATATTGCACCTACTGAGATAGAAGAGATAGATGTTACAATTAAGCTTGCCAATAGAGACAGTATTTCACCAGTTGGGATTGTTAGAGATGTTGAAGTCTTGTGTGGGAAATTTAAATATCCTATTGATTTTCTTGTTCTTGGTTCCCCACAAGATAACTTTTGTCCCATTATATTTGGTAGACCCTTCTTGAATATTGTTAATGCTAAGATAGAATGCAATAAGGATATTGTTTCTGTTGGTTTAGGGGATATGTCTCATGAATTTAACTTTGCTAAATTTCATAGACAACCCCATGATAAAGAATTGCCTAGTAAAGATGAAATTATTGGTCTTGCTTCTATTGTTGTGCCTCCTAGTGATCCTTTAGAACAGTATTTGCTAGACCATGAAAATGATATGTTTATGAATGAAAGAAGGGAAATAGATGAAGTATTCTTTAAATAGGGACCTATTTTGAAATACAACTTTGCTGTTGAAATTCTAGGGGATCCTCCTCCACCCAAGGGTGACCCCGTGTATGAGCTTAAACCTTTACCTGATACTCTTAAATATGCTTACTTGATGAGAAAGAGATATATCCTGTTATTATTAGTGCTAACCTTTCAGAGCATGAAGAAAAGAAATTATTGAAAACTCTGAAGAAGCACCGTGCTGCTATTGGATATACTCTTGATGATCTTAAGGGCATTAGTCCCACTCTATGCCAACACAAAATGAAATTGGAGAAAGACGCGAAACCGGTTGTCGATCACCAACGATGGTTAAATCCTAAGATGAAAGAAGTGGTAAGAAAAGAAATACTAAAGCTTCTGGAGGCAGGGTTTTTTATCCCGTTGCTAATAGTCAATGGGTAAGTCCTGTCTATTGTCTCCCTAAGAAGGGAGGTATTACTGTTGTTCCTAATGATAAAGATGAATTGATCCCACAAAGAATTGGTACAGGTTATAGAATGGTAATTGATTTCCGCAAATTAAATAAAGCTACTAAAAAGATCATTACCCTTTACCTTTTATTGATCAAATGCTAGAAAGACAATCCAAACATACACATTTTTGCTTTCTAGATGGTTATTCTGGTTTCTCTCAAATACCTGTGTCAAAAGAGGATCAAGAAAAGACAACTTTTACTTGTCGTACCTTTTCTTATAGACGTATGCCTTTTGGTTTATGCAATGCACCTGCTACTTTTCAAAGATGTATAACTGCTATATTCTCTGACTTTTGTGAAAAGATTGTTGAGGTTTTCAAGGATGATTTCTCCGTTTACGGAACTTCTTTTGATGATTGCTTAAGCAACCTTGATCGAGTTTTGCAGAGATGTGAAGAAACTAATCTTGTCTTGAATTGGGAGAAGTGCCACTTTATGGTTAATGAAGGTATTGTCTTGGGGCATAAAATTTCTGAAAGAGGTATTGAAGTTGATAAAGCTAAAGTTGATGCTATTGAAAAGATGCCATGTCCTAAGGACAATAAAGGTATCAGAAGTTTCCTTGGTCATGCCGGTTTTTATAGGAGGTTCATTAAGGACTTCTCTAAAATTTCTCGGCCTCTGACTAATCTCTTACAAAAAGATGTTCCTTTTGTTTTTGATGATGACTGTGTAGAAGCATTTGAAATACTTAAGAAAGCTTTAATTTCTGCACCTATTGTTCAGCCTCCTGATTGGAATTTACCATTTGAAATCATGTGTGATGCTAGTGATTATGCTGTAGGGGTTGTTCTAGGACAAAGAGTTGATAAGAAATTAAATGTTATTCAATATGCTAGTAAAACTCTAGACAGTGCTCAAAGAAATTATGCTACTACTGAAAAAAGAATTTTTAGCAGTTGTATTTGCTTGTGATAAGTTCAGACCTTATATTGTTTATTCTAAAGTAACTGTTCACACTGATCATGCTGCTATTAAATATCTTATGGAAAAGAAAGATGCTAAACCTAGACTTATTAGATGGGTTCTCTTGCTACAAGAATTTGATTTGCATATCATTGATAGAAAGGGAGCTGAGAACCCCGTTGCAGACAACTTGTCTAGGTTAGAGAATGTTCTTGATGACCCACTACCTATTGATGATAGCTTTCCTGATGAACAATTAGTTGTGATAAATACTTCTCATATTGCTCCATGGTATGCTGATTATGCTAATTATATTGTTGCTAAGTTTATACCACCTAGTTTCACTACCAGCAAAAGAAAAAGTTATTATATGATTTAAGACATTACTTCTGGGATGACCCACACCTTTATAAAGAAGGATTAGATGGTGTTATTAGATGTTGTGTACCTGAGCATGAACAGGAATAGATCCTATGCAAGTGTCACTCCAAGGCTTATGGAGGACACCATGCTGGAGATAGAACTACACATAAGGTACTGCAATCTGATTTTTATTGGCCTACTCTCTTCAAGGATGCCTGAGGGAGTCCTGGATTAGGGGGTCTTCGGACAGCCAGACTATATCCTTTGGCCGGACTGTTGGACTATGAAGATACGAGATTGAAGACTTCGTCCCGTGTCCGGATGGGACTCTACTTGGCGTGGAAGGCAAGCTAGGAAATACGGATATGCATATCTCCTCCTTTGTAACTGACCTTGTGTAACCCTAGCCTCCATTGGTGTCTACATAAACCAGAGGGTTTTAGTCCGTAGGACAACATATAATCATACCATAGGCTAGCTTCTAGGGTTTAGCCTCTCCGATCTCATGGTAGATCAACTCTTGTACTACTCATATTATCAAGATTAATCAAGCAGGACGTAGGGTTTTACCTCCATCAAGAGGGCCCGAACCTGGGTAAAACATCGTGTCCCCTGCCTCCTATTACCATCCGCCTTAGACGCACAGTTCGGGACCCCATACCCGAGATCCGCTGGTTTTGACACCGACATTGGTGCTTTCATTGAGAGTTCCTCTGTGTCATCACCGTTAGGCTTGATGGCTCCTTCGATCATCGATAGCGATGCATTCCAGGGTGAGACTTTTCTCCCCGGACAGATCTTTGTATTCGGCGGCTTCGCACTGCGGGCCAACTCGCTTGGCCATCTGGAGCAGATCGAGAGTTACGCCCCTGGCCACCAGGTCAGGTTTGGAAGCTTAAACTACACGGCCGACATCCGCGGAGACTTGATCTTCGACGGATTCGATCCCCTGCCGAGTGCGCCGCACGGTCATGATGAGCATGATTAGCTCTACCATCGGACAGTGTTTAGGAGACCGCACCGGCAACCACTCCGACCCTCAATTCAGAGCCAATTGCGCCATCCATGGACGGGTGGATAGACCCCGCCACGGAGGCCGTATTCTCAGCGGCGATTGAGCCGAGTATCGACCTTACCCTTCACGGGAGCCGTGACACCGAACTACAAGATTCTTCCCCGGCCACGGACTCCGAACCGCCTGCGCCCGTGCCTATCGAACCTGATTGGGCGCCGATCATGGAGTTCACCTCCGCGGATATCTTTCAGCACTCACCCTTCGGCAACATACTGAACTCATTAAGGTCTCTCTCCCTGTCACGAGAGTCCAGGCCGAACTATGTTCGGCAGGATTGGGATGCGGATGACGAAGAAATTCGCTGCCCACCCACCACCCACTTAGTAGCCACTGTCAATGATTTGACCGACATGCTCGACTTCGACTCCGAAGACATCGACGGTATGGACGACAATGCAGGAGACGAACAGGAACCACTGCCCACAGGGCACTGGACGCCCACTTCATCATATGATGTATACATGGTGGACACACCCAAAGAAAACGACGACGAGGAACGGAAGGATGCAGCAAAGGGTTGTTTCGTCGAGAAGCAGTCAAAGCGGCGGCGTAAGCGCCGCTCCAAATCCTGCCTCGGCAGAAACAGCGATCATATAGACCCAGCGATAGAGCAGGGTGAACCATCGCCCAACCACGGCAACACGGAGAATCAAACCGAACAACCCGACTCCGTCGAAGATAACAGTCCGGACGACATCACACCGCACAGGCACCCGGAGCAACAGAATGCCCATCAAAGGCTTGTTGCCACTACGAGGAGTCTGAAAAAGCAGAAGCAAAGGCTCAAGGCTGCACAAGACACATTCAGAATCAGATGGAGTGAAGTACTCAACACTGCAGCGAAGTACGGCGGTAATCGCCACACCAAGAGCTACCTGAAGAGAAAGTTGCTACCTGAATTCGATGAGGAGGCCTTAGATCCCCCGCAACCAAGAAACAAAACGGCCATCCGGTCGGATAGATGACCTCGTGGCCAATATAGAGCGGCAAACGATGACGCACATAAGCCAGTATGCGATCCACGTGAGGGCTTGCATAAAAAGGACGGCGCAACCAGATCCATCTACGGGCCACGCAAGCGCGCTCCAGCATGCAATGCAACACAACAAACATCCCAACACCACGCTACACCCAAATACAGGGGTGCTGCACACCCCCTATGTTTCACCGATGAGGTGCTGGACCATGAATTTCCAGAGGGATTCAAACCCGTAAACATAGAGGCGTACGACGGAACGACAGACCCTGGGGTCTGGATTGAGGACTACATCCTCCATAACCATATGGCTCGAGGAGACGATCTCCACGCCATCAAGTACTTACCCCTCAAGCTCAAAGGGCCAACTCGGCACTGGCTTAAAAGCCTCCCCGAAAACTCCATTGGAAGTTGGGAAGAGCTCGAAGACGCCTTTCGGGCAAATTTTCAAGGGACCTATGTCCGACCACCGGATGCAGGCGATTTAAGTCATATAACTCAACAGCCCGGAGAGTCAGCCCGAAAGCTTTGGAACAGGTTCCTCACTAAAAAGAACCAAATAGTCGACTATTCGGACGCCGAAGCCTTAGCAGCTTTCATGCATAGCGTTCGAGACGAATGGCTTTCCAGACACCTCGGCCAAGAAAAGCCGAGAACAATGGCAGCATTAACAAGCCTCAGGACCCGCTTTTGCACCGGCGAGGACAGCTGGTTAGCCCGATGCAGCACCAGCGACCCAAGTACATCCGAAGTCATGGACGAAAACGGGAAATCACGACGCAACAAAAACAAGCGCCGGAATAAAGAAGACATCCCGAAGAGCACAGCGGTAAACGCCGGATTCAGAAGCTCTCGGCCAGGTCAGCAAAAGCTACCCTCCAAAGGCAACAGAGACAAACTGTCCAGCCTAAACAAGATTCTGGACCAAATATGTCAGATCCATAGCACCCCTGATAAGCCTGCAAATCATACCCATAGAGAATGTTGGGTCTTCAAGAAGTCCGGCAAGCTCAACGCCGAACATAAGGGGCAGGATACACCAAGCGAAGACGAGGACGAGCCTCACAAGCAAAGCACTGGGGAACAGAAGAAATTCCCACCAGAAGTCAAAATAGTAAACGTGTTACACATGACAAAGGGGAGAAACAAAGCGGCACTCCTAGAGACACATGCCCCAGGGCCTATCACCGTGGAGTTCTGCCACTGGTCGTCCCAACCGATCACCTTCGACCATCAGGATTACTCGGCAAGTATCTGGCGTGCAGGATGGGCTGCCTTGGTATTAGACCCAATAATTGATGGATACCACTTCACATGAGTCCTGATGAACGGCGGCAGCAGTCTAAACCTGATATATCAGGACACAGTCCGCAAAATGGGGATAGACCCAACAAAAATTAGCTGCAGCAATACTACCTTTAAAGGAGTAACGCCAGGCCCAGAGGCCCATTGCATGGGCTCCTTGCTACTAGAGGTTATATTCGGCTTTCCCGATAACTTCCGCGGCGAAAATTTAACATTCCATATCGCTCCGTTACAAAGTGGCTATCAAGCACTACTCGGAGCGAAGCTTTCGCTCGCTTTAACGCAATACCGCATTACACTTCTCTCATGCTTAAGATGCCCGGTCCATGTGGCATCATTACAGTAAAGGGAAATATTGAGCGCTCCTTGCGCGCGGAAGACCGTGCGGCTGCCTTGGCAACCGCACACTAAACGGCCTCACCAACTAAAGCATCTGACAGGTCGTTAAGACCACGGACGCGGTTGGACGAGTCCGGCGCAGCTATATATAATTAATACAGGTTTGATGGCTATACCCGTATTACAATACAAGGGGCTCAACGCGCGCAAAACAAGGGACAATTAGGCTCAACTTTACTCATTTTGAACTGCACATGGTTTATTTAGTATAACCTACCTTTTTACACGACAACTTGTCAACTAAGTTCCTCTTTTTTATAGATGACCATCGTGCTACACCCACCCAGGATATGGCACAGTGGAGACACAGGCGCAGACGTGCAGCAGGGACCGTTCTAAGGATTCTTTTTAGATTAAGACCCTACGTAAACCTTTTTTATTGTCACTTGTTGATACACATCCCCCGAATTCTCAGTACAATTGAGAAGGATGCTGACGTATTGGCATGTGGCCACGCCAGAATATTGCACGTACCTGGACACCAGGGGCTTATTACAAAGGGCACTACTTAAGCCTGGTTTACATCATAAAGACGGAATACCTTAGGGAGTGTTTGGCGTCGCGAGTTTGGCCTTATATGCATCAGCTCCGAATCATGTCTTTGGTCAAATGTTGGGTTTTCCCGGCTCCTGTGTTTTGCTGCCTTACGTTCCGCTCTATCGGCTAAGGAGGCACCAGGAGAACTACTGTGATTGTGCCCTGGTTCATCCGGACGAGCACCTCAGTAGAGAAAGCCGAAAACTGACTGTCATGATATATCGTGAGACTGGTCAACCACTTGATGACCTAGCGGAATCTTCGGGATTCCTTCGCCTTAACGAAGGGCCGTTTCCCGGCCAGGCATGTATGCGCCCCGAATCCGGATGAGCGCGGAGCCACCAGGGGCTATATAGTAGCCCCATTGTCAAACTCCTCTGGCTAAGTGAAAGTGTTAAAGCATTATAGTCCGGTTGCCTAGTTCGATGCGCTATCACCTCCTCAATGGACCAAGACGTTGGATCAAGTGTGAACATGCGTCTTCTGCGAACACCCCTGCATTATATGCGTGGGGGCTGAAGCCGACGAGTGCCATCTTTCAGGTTATATGCATATATACATAAACGGCCGCACAGGAGGCATCGTAGCACTTTCGGGCAAAAGTATAAATACAGCCTTGATAAATTCAATAAAACATTGTTTATACAATGGGACTACACATCACTGGAAAATAATATTCTTCGAGCACTGAGCCTCTATCAAACGAGTGCCTTCAAGGACTTCTTCAAAGTAGTGCTCGGCAGCCACTCGGCCTATGGCCGAACCCTGTGCCGCAACAGTGGTGGCCTCCATCTCCGCCCAGTATGTTTTGACATGGGCAAGGGCCATCCGCGCACCTTCTATGCACACTGATCTCTTTACAGCATCGATGTGTGGCACAGCTTCAAGGAATTGTTGCACTAAGCTAAAGTAGCTACTCGGCCTTGGCCCTCCCGGCCACAGGTGATCCACAACGGACCTCATGGCAAGTCCGGACAACCTATGGAGCTCGGCCCAACCGGTCAATCGCTCATTCAGCAGCAGTGAACGGACTGGAGCGTGAAACTGTGACCAGAACAGCTTTTCCACTTCGGGACCTTTCTGATCCTTGAAGTACTTGGCTGCATCAGCAGCACTTGCAGCCAAATCCATGTACGCGTCCGCAGAACTCCATAGCCGGTCTAGAGGAGCAGACTTCGGATCTTCGAACTTAGTCCGCAACAAGAAGGGCTTCCCAGACACGATATATGCAGCTTGATTCAGCTCCTCCTTTGTTGCTCTAATTTTGGAGCGGCCTTCCTTGGCAGCCACCCGGGCCTTCTCCGGGTCCTTCGCCTTCGCCCGGTTTTCCTCTTCAAGAAGCCGGTAACGGTCAGCAGCATCTTTTAACTCCACGGCCATCTTGGCAATTTTTTCTTTGCTCTCGCAATGTGCGGCATGTTCGGCCCTTAACTCTACGGCCGCCTGTAAAGCGGCCGCATTGCTACTCCTTGCTTGCTCCTTGGCTCGGGCAAGCTCCGCCAGAAGGGTCTCCATAGTGGCTGCTCCATCTGCAGTCACAACATATTAAAGATACTGGCATCATGCTGCTCTTATTATGTGATGATCACCAGAAAAATCACTCACCCTGTGCCTCGTCAAGCCGCTTGTTGACAAGCACAATGTCGGCATCTGCCGCATCCAGCTGCCGCTTTAGTTTGGCAAACCCATCAGTCCGGCTAGCCACCGGAGCTTCAACCACCTACACATAAATGCGGTCTGATTATTACCTGGGACTATGATCCTCTGTTTGCCGCCGTTTTCGACGACAACCAGAGTCTCAGGGGCTACTATCTGCACAGGCATACCTAACGTATGTGATACTATTAAAGGCATACATTATTTTACGTACCTCGAAGCCTTTCAGCAGACTCATAAAAGCTTCGTGCAAACCGCTTTCGGCGGATGAAATCCTTTCAATTACCATACCCATTAGCGTATGATGCGCTTCCGATATGACAGCTTTCCCCAGAAGATCCTTCAGTGCGTCCGACCGCATACAGTACGGACCCTTGCTGTCACTCTCCTTAGCAGCCGGATACTGGGGATGCCGGGCAGCCAAAGGGTTATCCTCTGGCGATATTGGATCCGGAGATACCCTTCACGACGATGCTTCAAGGTCGCCCGCTTCTTGAGCTGGGGAGTCCGGGGGAGGCGTTTCACTCTCCATCATCTCCGGAAGAAGATCCCCCGAAGATGAACTCTGTCGAGAAGGGCTACGATCCGGACCACAATTTACAAGCATCGGTTATTGTCTTCGGAAGTAAGGTAGGATATCTTCACTATTAAGTACTTTTTGATTACTTACAGCTCGGTAGAGGGCTGATCCCCGCGCGGACATTATGCGGCAAGAATACCCTCCGAGGCAAGACCCTCTGGCGGAGATTTCTTCTCCCGTTTGGAAGCCTTAGTTTCCGAATCTTCAGAGGTAGTCCTCTTCCTTCCCCAGGGAGAGAGAATGTCAGATTCTTCCCCTTGGTTATCCTCCCTCGCGGAGGCGCTCATTCCCTCGATTGGAATAGGTAGCGATGGAGGCCCGCTTTCGCCCTCTTTATTCCCCCCTTCATCTTCCTTTGAGGGCACTAGACAAGGTGCTGGCTCGAGCATCTTTTCCAGCACCGGATTGTCCAAGCCTTCAGGAAGGGGGGCCGAACACCGGATCATCTTCGCCTTTGTTATCCAGTCCTGGTCAAAGAGTGATTCTTCAGAATGATGTCATGATAAATAAAAGGACAGTGTGTTCGGCCATCGGATTACTTACTTGGGCCGCGGGGCGGTTGCAGCTCAGGCCCACGTCCTCGGTGGTGTCCGGACACTCTATTTGGGGTCCGAAGAACGATTTGTACATCTCCTCGTGCGTCATGCCGAGGAAATTCTGAATAGTGCGCGGTCCTTTCGGGTTGAATTCCCACATGCGGAGGGGCCGGCGTTTGCAAGGCTAAACTCGATGAACCAGCATAACTTGCATTACCATAACCAGACTGAAATCTCCCTCGAAGAGATCTCGGATACGGCTCTGCAGTATTGGCACGTCCTTGGCTAGACACCAGCTCAGCCCCCTGCTGATCCATGACATCAGTTGTGGTGCAGGGCCCGAGCGAAAGGTGGGGGCAGCTACCCACTTGGCACTTCGGGGAGCTGTGATGTAAAACCACTCCCGTTGCCACAATCCGGACACCTCTGGAAAGGAACCCTTTGGCCATGGAGCGTCAGCAATTTTTCTTATTAGAGAACCTCTGCACGCTGCGTACTTTCCGTCGACCATCTTTGGATTCACATCGAAGGTCTTGAGCCATAGGCCAAAGTGAGGGGTAATGCGGAGGAAGGCCTCACAAATGTGACGCCCTCGATTCAACCGTACACTAATCATACACGCAAATGTGTATGATCAAGATCAAGGATCACGGGAAGATATCACAACACAACTCTAGACACAAAATAAAATAATACAAGCTTTATATTACAAGCCAGAGGCCTCGAGGGCTCGAATACATAAGCTCGAACACACAAGAGTCAGCGGAAGCAGCAATATCTGAGTACAGACATGAGTTAAACAAGTTTGCCTTAAGAAAGCTAGCACAAAAACAACATCGATCGAAAAGGCAAGGCCTCCTGCCTGGGAGCCTCCTAACTACTCCAAGTCATCAGCGGCCGTTACGTTGTAGTAGGCACCCTCGGGGTAGTAGTAATCATAAGTGGTGTCGTCTGGCTCATGGGATCCGTCATCTAGTCGCAACAATCGGGTATGGGGAAAAGAGGTAGCAAAGCAGCCGTGAGTACTCATCCAAAGTACTCGCAAGACTTACATCAGATCTAAACTAAGTATGCATCTATATCAAAGGAAATGGGCTGTATCTGTGGACTAAACTGCAGAATGCCATAAGAGAAGGGGAAAGTCTATCCTATCGAAGACTAGCATCTTCAAGCATCTTGCAGCATATAGAAGAGTACAGATCAACATAATATAAAGTAGTAGTAGTGTTATCAACCTCGACCAGAGATCCTTTCGCGACTCCCTGCGAGAAAGCAATCCCAGAGCCATACTATCCAGTTCTCATTTCCATTTCTCATCACAATCCATTTCTCATCACCATCCATTTCTCATCACAAGTATCCAGTTCTAGTTGTATCGATCGGGATACAACTCCAAGTGTCCGTTACCGTAGGACAGGCTATCGATAGATGTTTTCTTCCCTGCAGGGGTGCACCAACTTACCCACCACGCTCGATTAACTCCGGCCGGACACACTTTCCTGGGTCATGCCCGGCCTCGGCCAAACAATACGCCGCAACCCGACCTAGGCTTAATAGAGAGGCCAGCACGCCGGACTAAACCTATGGCCCCAGGTTTCATGGGCCATCGCCCCGAGAACTCCTGCACGTTGCGTGGGCGGCCGGTGAGCAGACCTAGCTACCTCCTTCAAAAAGGCAGGTGCTTACGCAGTCCAACCCGGCACGCGCCGCTCAGTCGCTGACGTCTATTAAGCTTCGGCTGATGCATACGACGCAGAACGCCCATACTATGCCCACGTGATGGTTAGAGCTATCAGGCCAGAGGCCCCTCGGATCAAATATCCAAATCGTAGTGGATTAGGAACGCGCGGTAACAAGCAGAGACTCACGAAAGATGTGACCCCGTCGCCCCATCTTGAGTACTTGCGGCAAGGGCTAAGAATGCCCGGCCACGCCTTGTAAGTATCTCGCGGGCACCTTCCAGGTCAACCCGACTCCACATCACTCACTATTAAGCTCGTGCGAAGTCATAGTAACCATAGTAAATGTGTGTCTAACACCAAGGGGAAAACCCGAGGAATCACCCCCAGTGAATTCCACTCGATGTTGTCATCAAGGTGAACGTAAGATGATCCACCCTCGAGGTTCAGACTTGAGGGATTGCACGACAGGGCCGTAACAGAAGTGGTTAAGGAGGAAATCACCCTCGATGACCCCGACCGGATAGCTACACTACAGAGATCTCATCAGGAGTGATGTAAGAGGTTCCACCCTCGGCACTCGATGGTAACTCTCCAGAGTCGTACAACTAGGGGGGTGATGTGCGGTGTCGGGGCCTGGACATCGATCACGTTGATCGAGTCATCGAACATAAAGCGACGCAACTGGGACAAGGTGGGGTCACTGATGGATCTCTAACCAACCTATACTAAGCAGTTTAGGATAAGCAGGTAAGGTATGAAAGCAGGTAACAAAAATAGGCTATGCATCAAAGTAGGATCATACAGAAAGCAGTAGCAGTTCTAATGCAAGCATAACAGGGAAAGAAATGGGCGATATCGGAATGCTCAAGGGGGGTTTGCTTGCCTGGTTGCTCGGTCGAGAAGAAGGGGTCGTTGTCGACGTAGTCGATCACTGGGGCCTCAGCAGTGGTCTCGGGGTCTACCAGAGAGAAGAGGGGGAAGAAACAGTAAATACAGAGCAAGCAAATGCATAATAGGACAACAGGCAAAGCTAGACGTGTTCTAACGCGGTGCTACACGATACCGACGAAGGGGGATAATATCCGGGAATGCTTTTCGAAAGTTTGGCATTTTCGGAAAAATGAACCGGAGGGGGACGGTTCCAAGTTCAGCATACTAGGGGCATGTGACAGATGAACGGACTGCGTATTCGGATTCGTCTCGTTGTTCTGAGTAACTTTCATGTATAAAAATTTTTCATCCGAGTTACGGTTTATTTTATATTAATTTTCAAAGTCTAAATTAATTTTAGGAATTTTAAATAACTAAACCAAATAATTAGTAAATGCTATGGGTACATAGAAGTGTAGCCAACATCTCTTACTGTGTGCATTACAGGTGGGTCCCCAGTGCTGAGTCAGCAGCTGACTCAGTCAACCTTATCCACATGAACAGTACAGGTGGGTCCCACATGTAAGTGTCTCATCCTTATTATAATTATTTTTTTATCCTATTTCGTTTCTTTCTATCCTTTTTTTATTTGACCCGGCCCCATTGGCCAGGGGACAGCCGGCCACAGGGGGAACTCTACGCATGCACGTAGCGGGAACGGCGTGGCCAGCGGCGAGCCACGCCAGGGCTCGGTCAGGGGAAGGCTGGCGCTGCCCGGAGAGCCCAGGTAGGGTCGCGGGCGCGGCCAAGGGTGGTGGTAGGCGGCGACGGCCGCGGGGCCTGAGGGGAGCTGAGGGGCGCGCGCATCGGCAGCCACAGGGAGGCAGCGCGTGGCTTGGGGATTGGCGCGGCCTTCGCACCGGCAACTGCGAGCAGCTAGTGACGGCGGCCGGCGGGAGCTAGCGGCGCGCGGGGTTACAGGCGGGGCCAGTGAGCGGACCTCCAGGCGCCACGGCACTGCGAACGGGAGCCGGCGAGCGGCGGGCGTAGCGGCACTACGTTGCACCGATACGGCGATACGAGTACGGCGATACGGGATACGGCAATTTCTAGAAACAACATTATGCGATACGACAAGTATATATAAATAATTAATAAAATTACATGTAATAAAAACAAAAATAATAAAATGTGTGAGATGAGATCAAAATACCACCCCATTGGTTGCCTGACTGCCTCTTTTCTTTTCTAGTCTTGAATGATCATCCAGGTCCTCAACTCCTCATGGTGTATGCAAAATAGAAAATACATCAGATGATATTAGACTTGACAATAAATCATGACAAGTGGAAAGCAGTAAACAGGTTGGCTTGTAGCATACCAGATGAATATATTTCCAAACTTCCAAGTTCCAACAAGTTTCAATTCTAAATTCTCAATGGCCATAGAGAAACAATGCAAAAGTTCATGAAGATAACATGATAAATAGGAAGATCCATAGTCAAACAATCCATAATTGTGCATTACAACATAACAATAGCAAGATACAAGGCTCAAGTGGCCATAGATCCAAATTCAAGCAGTGCATAATTGTGCATTACAACATAACAACAACATAAACTAAACGAGACAGCTCAAGTGAGAGCATCCATAATCTCAGCCTCCAGTTCGGGTTCGGGTTCATCAAGTGAGAGCAGATGCCACCTTCTACTTCTATAGACAACAACAACATCAGCAAGTAATAATTTAATCCCACAAACATTAACAAGCAGCACCAGAGCAAGCATACACGGAATCCGGCAAGCAACCAAACATGAAGCATACATCAAGATCAAGCAGCCAAGCATACATTAGATCCAAAATAATATAGTAATACTACTACCTAATGAGAGAGTCTACTACTACGGTGTATGAAAGCCAGCAAGCAGCCAAGGATACATCAAGATCAAGCACACACACCAAGCACACATCAGTACATCACTAGGGGATCGAGGTAATTGCTGTTTACCTTCCGAGTTGCACGGCGGTGGAGAAGAGCAGAATATTAGAGGCGATTCCAGGCGGTGGGGGCGCCGGCGGTGAGCCGTTCTAGGCGGAGGAGGAGGCAGCGCCGAGACACTCCAAATTTTGGCGGCGGCGGCAGACCTGGGTCGCCCTCGAACCCTAGGTCCTGGTGTGGTCGAACAGAGAAGAGAGAATGCGAGAGAGGAATAGGTTTAGTGGTCGTGGCCTCGTTGGCTATTAGGCTCGCTCTCGGCTGCATTTTGTCGCTCGCCGTGTCCCAGCCGTATCGCTAGCGTATCCCAGGCGTATCTGAATTTTTTCTTTTTTTTAAATAAGAAAAGGGGATACTTCTGGGATACGCGTATCGGAGACGTATCAGACGTATCGGACTATTGGAGACGTCCTGAACGGCGATACGGCAACTTCTGAAGTATCGGTGCTTCGTAGCGGCAGCGGTGGGCGCCGGCGACTGCAGCAGGGGCGGCGATTAGTTGGGTCGTGGCCAGCTGCGCGGGCGAGAGAGGCGCCGTCGCAGGGCGGGCGCAGGCCAGGCGCGCAGGGGAGCGCGACCATGGGTGCGGCGAGCGTGTATGGGGGCGAACCCGGTGCGGTTGCGTCAGGGCTTCGGCCACGGTGGGCGCGAGCTCGCGGGGTTACTCTACGGCGACAGATCGACGGGGGCAAGGCCGGGAGTCGGAGAAGGAGCTCACAGGGGGGTCGTAGGAACTCAGGGGAGCCGGAGGTAGTTGGAGTAGAGGGGATCGACGACGAGGCAAAGGTGATGTCCGTCGAAGGGGATTGACATGGACGACGACGGTGTTGCCCCCCGGCTCCGATCCAGGGGCGTAGATGATGAAGATGACGGTTGCGGCTCTTCGGGACAACTCCACAGGCGTCGGGGAGCTCGTAGGCCGCGGGAACGGCGGCGACGGCGCAGTCACCGCTCTAGCTCTTGTGTCGTTTTCGAGCAGACGAGGAGAGACACGATGGGGGAAAGAGATGATATCGGTCGAGAGCGGACTAGGGTTCGCGTTGGTGCAGTTATAAGCCGAGGGAGTCGACGTGGAGGCCATCCATGGCCATGGCAGCCGTGGATGTGCGACACGCATGCCTCCTGCCTCCTGTACCTGAGGATGGAAGGAGAAGGCCCATTGAGTGGGTTGGGCCGCACTGTAGAACCAGGCTTAAAGTAAACAGTAGATTTTGTGTGTTTTCCCTTTCTTTTTCTATAAATCAAACAACTATATATTTGCAATTATTTGGGCTACTAAATGATTTTTGCAAAGTGTGAAACTTGGCACAAAATTCAAGCACAATATTACCAGGTTGCAGAAAAATTTTGGGCCCTTTTGGAGTTGTCTAACTATTTTTAGAAATTGAAAAGGACAATTTTAAATGCTGCTAGACCACTAAATAACTTCAGGGGCACTTTGGGAATCCAAAAGAGGTTGGTTCCAACATGAAAAATATCCAGGAATTGTTTGCCACACTTTGAACATTTTAGTTTTCATGTTTGACAAATTTGAATTTTGACTTTATAATTGAATTTGAGTTTGAACAGTGATTTGGATCAAGTGAAGATTAGAAACAGTAACATGGTGACATGGGACCATTAACAGGGGATTACTGTAGCATGACACTGGGGGTGTTACAAATCTCCTCTACTATAAGAAATCTCGTCCCGAGATTTAAGAGCTGAAGTAAGGGGGAAGAATTGGTTACGGAAGTTCTAACGAGTCTTCCCGGTCTTGGTTGCTCTTTGGAAGAAGATTTGATCCATTATGTTGATGTCTTCATTTCACTGCATCAGGGCATCATGATGAAGTCATTGTCCTCCCTTCAGGATCTTCACCATACTTACGAAAGGATGAGAGGGGAAACTCTATACGGACGAGTTTTAATAAGATTGAGCGTCGGACGATTAACTCGGGGGAAGAAGTATAAACTGTCTCTTGAGTTGATTACATGAAACACCTCGAAAGCATTATAGGGGGGTAAGAAACTTTCAAACGGATAAGCAATCGTTCGATGCATGAAGTAGAGTGTGAAGGGGAGGGGGGTTCAGAGCAACGGGATAAGTATTACATCTGATACCAGAATAGATCATGGTAAGGGAATTAGCTCGTGAATTACATATGAAGCCAAGTGCAAAGGATACTCCGGAATGAAGGTTGTACAGGAGAGTCAAGTTTCGATCCAGTGGAACTGTGGGTTATGGGCCCACCATGTGGGTTAAAAGTAGAAAGGGCGCTGACATCTTGCATGGTCATGATACCAAGGGCGAGGGACGAAGAGAACCATTTTCCTGCTCGTTGAAATGAGGCGGACCAATAGGCAAAGTTCTCGTCCATCGGTGGCTACCGGAATGTTATCAACAATAGTAAAAGGGTCTTACTGACAGAGTGATACAACGAGGTGTTTACATAAGCAGGGAAATATTACTGCTTATATAATATCGATCACAATAAGGTTTAAACAAACCAATGGAAAGGAAAATGTAATTGTTAGATTAAACAGAACAATGGAAAGGAAAATGTGTTTAAACACATATTTCAGGGGTATGTCCTTCCCAAGGACAAGCAGAGCATGATATCCATGACAGGATAGTAGTATAAAACCATTTAGGTAAGGGGAGAGAAATTTCATGACATTACCCATACAACAGTGTTTGGATAATTGATAAAATAAAAATAGTATCGTGCTTCAAATGTTCTTATTGATGTTTGAGTACCACAATCATGCTTCCGGATAGCATTGACATGGTCATTAGGTAAAGGTCGGTCCTTGGATTCACAAGAATCCATCGGGAATTTCTAGAACATATCATGTTATTTTATCAGGGAAAAGATGAGGAGGTGGCCGATGGGTTCAGTAGCAATCCATCGACATGTAAAAAAGGACGTATCCCCAAAATTAATATGATCAAGTTTGTGTTGGGGGGAAGACAAGAATGTTGTTGATGCTGACACAAACCATCGAGAGGCAAGGATGGTATTACTAGCCATGAATTCAATTAACCTCTTTGAAGAAGCCAAAGTGTTGATGGTGATCAAGACAAATTTTGTCGAGAGACTCTATGAAGATGCCATCGAGCAGAAAAGGAAGGATGAAGTGAAAGGCTATGAGAACCATGGATTCGACACAAGCTCAAAGTCAAGCTTGTTGTTCGAGGTGAAATGATAAGATGAGGAAGATCGACGTAAGCTTAGCTCATCGTCGGAAGTTGCTCCGAGCATAAGGACCAGGTAGCACAGTTAAAAAGTTGACAAGATAAAAATATAGCCAATCAGGCTAGGAATGATGTGATGGGGTATAAAGCTTCCCAATATCAAGTACTAGGTGTAATGCCAGAAGGTAAATCGGAGTAGAGGTTGGACAGGGAGAAAAGATTTGCAGAGGATAAGTAATTTTAACTTACCCAGTAAATGGGATCAAGGAGGAAATATGGTCGGGACCATAACTACAAGGGATCCAATTTACGATACCGGAAGAATATTCAAATGATTAAATATCCTTGCAAGAAGCTTTCATGATAAGTCCCACACCGTGTCCGTGGGCATGAACACAAGGTTCAGGGTCGACTCCCACTTCTACAATGCATAACCTTTCATTTTACTTCTCGCTCTTGATGAAGTTGTAGTATTGAAATTTTATCTGACGAAAAGCCAGTAGAGTATAACCCGCATAACTTTTGAGTTCACACAGATTAGGCAAGGCATATGTTCAACCCATCGGGGCATCTTAGGAACATATATCAAAAATTTCAAGAATAGATAACACAAGCTCGGTAGTGGAGCATGCTTGAGAAAGCAGAGGATACAATTTACCAAAAGCATTATGTATCCGAGGAAAGGCTCACAAGCTTATTGAATATGAAGAACGTTGTTGGACAAAATCTGAAAAAAGGTTCTGGTGGTCCACAAGGGATCTGATGTGAGCATCAGTATTCAACCAGAGGAAGAAGGGATGCAAAGGCATTGGCTTATAGAAACGTCTGAATAATTCGATGCTTGAGTACAAAGGAATTATGATTTCAAGACGAAGGATCAGAAGCAGAGGCTCTAATCAAAAGAATAGTAAGTTGAATAGACTTAGAGGTGCACCCGATCAAATCTTGATTTGGCAAGAACGAGCTCATATCCGGAACAATGTCTGAGCCGGAAAGAAAATTTCCAAGGATTAATTGATGATTGTGTGCATTCACACACATGCTGAATCAACAGTATCAGAATGTTAACCCCAAAGGATTTTAATGAATATCGCCAGACAAATGGAATTAACCAGAAAGCAAGTATGCAAGAATTCCAAGAGCAATAGGTTGTAGAGGATTTTTGAAAGATCAGATAGCATTTTAAGGTATTTTGGAAAGCATATGTACAACTGGGGATGAACGAACCCCGGTTAATTGAATTATCCGCAGTTCGAAAGAAGCTGCTAAGCAGAAGGCACAAAGGATTCTCGGAACAACGGAGAGTACTAGTGGTATCTTGTAATAATGGGAGCAACTAGGAATGAAGGTACAAGTGGCAAGGATGTTATTCAGGGGGATTATCGGTGGTCAGGAACTGCAAGGTAGTTGGCACAGGGTCTCGAGAAACATCGAGGAGTATCCGCAGAATCTTCTGGTGAAACAAGCGATCATCGATAATGTCGGGGCTCTCCAGGAGGAAGTGGGTATGAGAACCTAATGTCAGAGTTAGTAAAATGTTTAACCCGAATAGACGAGAGATCAAAGTCCCAGAGTATAGACGAGGAGTAAAAGATACTAATACCACCGAATGGCGTCGTGGGCCCGTAAGACACACAACCAATGTTAGTAAAAGTTTTTCAGTGACTAGACTCAACTTCGGCCAACGAGTTGGAAAGGGGGCTACCTACAGGCAGTCGGCTCTGATACCAACTTGTAACGCCCTCAATTCAACCGTACACTAATCATACACGCAAATGTGTATGATCAAGATCAAGGATCACGGGAAGATATCACAACACAACTCTAGACACAAAAATAAAATAATACAAGCTTTATATTACAAGCTAGGGGCCTCGAGGGCTCGAATAAATAAGCTCGAATACACAAGAGTCAGCGGAAGCAACAATATCTGAGTACATACATGAGTTAAACAAGTTTGCCTTAAGAAGACTAGCACAAAAACAACATCGATCGAAATGGCAAGGCCTCCTGCCTGGGAGCCTCCTAACTACTCCAAGTCGTCAGCAGCCGTCACGTTGTAGTAGGCACCCTCGGGGTAGTAGTAATCATCAGTGGTGTCGTCTGGCTCCTGGGATCCGTCATCTGGTCGCAACAATCGGGTATGGGGGAAAAGAGGTAGCAAAGCAGCCGTGAGTACTCATCCAAAGTACTCGCAAGACTTACATCAGATCTAAACTAAGTATGCATCTGTATCAAAGGAAATGGGCTGTATCTGTGGACTAAACTGCAGAATGCCATAAGAGAAGGGGAAAGCCTAGCCTATCGAAGACTAGCATCTTCAAGCATCTTGCAGCATATAGAAGAGTACAGATCAACATAATATAAAGTAGTAGTAGTGTTATCAACCTCGACCAGAGATCCTTTCTCGACTCCCTGCGAGAAAGCAATCCCAGAGCCATACTATCCAGTTCTCATTTCCATTTCTCATCACAATCCATTTCTTATTACCATCCATTTCTCATCACAAGTATCCAGTTCTAGTTGTATCGATCGGGATACAACTCCAAGTGTCCATTACCGTAGGACAGGCTATCGATAGATGTTTTCTTCCCTGCAGGGGTGCACCAACTTACCCACCATGCTCGATTAACTCCGGCCGGACACACTTTCCTAGGTCATGCCCGGCCTCGGCCAAACAATACGCCGCAACCCGACCTAGGCTTAATAGAGAGGCCAGCACGCCGGACTAAACCTATGCCCCCAGGGTTCATGGACCATCGCCCCGGGAACCCCTGCACGTTGTGTGGGCGGCCGATGAGCAGACCTAGCTACCTCCTTCAAAAAGGCAGGTGCTTACGCAGTCCAACCCGGCGCGCGCCGCTCAGTCGCTGACGTCTATGAAGCTTCGACTGATGCATACGACGCAGAACGCCCATACTATGCCCACGTGATGGTTAGTGCTATCAGGCCAGAGGCCCCTCGGATCAAATGTCCAAATCGTAGTGGATTAGGAACGCGCGGTAACAAGCAGAGACTCACGAAAGATGTGACCACGTCGCCCCGTCTCGAGTACCTGTGGCAAGGGCTAAGAATGCCCGGCCACGCCTCGTAAGTATCTCGCGGGCACCTTCCAGGTCAACCCGACTCCACATCACTCGCTATTAAGCTTGTGCAAAGTCATAGTAACCATAGTAACTGTGTGTCTAACACCAAGGGGAAAACCCGAGGAATCACCCCCGGTGAATTCCACTCGATGTTATCATCAAGGTGAACGTAAGAGGATCCACCCTCGAGGTTCACACTTGAGGGATTGCACGACAGAGCCGTAACGGAAGTGGTTAAGGAGTAAATCACACTCGATGACCCCGACCGGATAGCTACACTACAGAGATCTCATCAGTAGTGATGTAAGAGGTTCCACCCTCGGCACTCGATGGTAACTCTGCAGAGTCATACAACTAGGGGGGTGATGTGCGGTGTCGGGGCCTGGACGTCGATCACGTTGATCAAGTCATCGAACATAAAGCGACGCAACTGGGACAAGGTGGGGTCACTGATGGATCTCTAACCAACCTATACTAAGCAGTTTAGGATAAGCAGGTAAGGTATGAAAGTAGGTAACAAAAATAGGCTATGCATCAGAGTAGGATCATATAGAAAGCAGTAGCAGTTCTAATGCAAGCATAAGAGGGAAAGAAATGGGCGATATCGGAATGCTCAAGGGGGGTTTGCTTGCCTGGTTTCTCGGGCGAGAAGAAGGGGTCGTCGTCGACGTAGTCAATCACTGGGGCCTCAACAGCGGTCTCGGGGTCTACCGGAGAGAAGAGGGGGGAGAAACAGTAAATACAGAGCAAGCAAGTGCATAACAGGACAACAGGCAAAGCTAGACGTGTTCTAACGCGGTGCTACACGATACCGACGAAGGGGGATAATATCCGGGAATGCTTTCCGAAAGTTTGGCATTTTCGGACAGACGAACCAGAGGGGGTTGGTTCCAAGTTCAGCCTGCTAGGGGCATGTGACAGATGAACGAACTGCATATTCGGATTTGTCTCGTCGTTCTGAGCAACTTTCATGTATAAAACTTTTTCATCCGAGTTACGGTTTATTTTATATTAATTTTCAAAGTCTAAATTAATTTTAGGAATTTTAAATAACTAAACCAAATAATTAGTAAATGCTATGGGTACATAGAAGTGTAGCCAACATCTCTTACTGTGTGCATTACAGGTGGGTCCCCAGTGCTGAGTCAGCAGCTGACTCAGTCAACCTTATCCACATGAACAGTACAGGTGGGTCCTACATGTAAGTGTCTCATCCTTATTATTATTATTTTTTATCCTATTTCTTTTCTTTCTCTCCTTTTTTTAATTTGACCCGGCCCCACTGGCCAGGGGACAGCCGGCCATAGGGGGAACTCTACGCACGCACGTAGCGGGAACGGCACGGCCGGCGGCGAGCCACGGCGGGGCTCGGCCGGGGGAAGGCTGGCGCTGCCCGGAGAGCCCAGGTAGGGTCGCGGGCGCGGCCAAGGGCGGCGGTAGGCGGCGACGGCCGTGCGGCCAGAGGGGAGCTGAGGGGCGCGCGCAGCGACAGCCACGGGGAGGCAGCGCGTGGCTTGGGGATTGGCGCGGCCTTCGCGCCGGCGACTGCGAGCAGCTGGTGACGGCGGCCGGCGGGAGCTGGCGGTGCGCGGGGTTACAGGCAGGGCCAGGGAGCGGAGCTCCAGGCGCCGCGGTGCCACAAATGGGAGCCGGCGAGCGGCGGGCGTAGCAGCAGCGGTGGGCGCCGGTGACTGCAGCAGGGGCGGCGAGCAGTTGGGTCGTGGCCAGGCGCGCGGGCGAGAGAGGCGCCGGCGCAGGGTGGGCGCAGGCCAGGCGCGCAGGGAAGAACGACCATGGGTACGGCGAGCGTGTATGGGGGCGAACCCGATGCGGTTGCGGCAGGGCTTCGGCCACGGTGGGCGCGAGGGGGGGGTGGTCGTAGGAACTCAGGGGAGCCGGAGGTAGTTGGAGTAGAGGGGATCGACGACGAGGCAGAGGTGATGTCCGTCGAAGGGGATTGACGTGGACAACGACGGTGTTGCCCCCCGGCTCCGATCCAGGGGCGTAGATGATGAAGACGACGGTTGCGGCTCTTCGGGACAACTCCACAGGCGCCGGGGAGCTCATAGGCCGCGAGAACGGCGGCGGCGGTGCAGTCACCGCTCTAGCTCTTGTGTCGTTTTCGAGCAGACGAGGAGAAGCACGATGGGGGAAAGAGAGATCGGTCGAGAGCGGACTAGGGTTCGCGTTGGTGCAGTTATAAGCTGAGGGAGTCGACGTGGAGGCCATCCATGGCCATGGCAGCCGTGGATGTGCGAAACGCACGCCTCCTGCCTCCTGTACCTGAGGATGGAAGGAGAAGGCCCGTTGAGTGGGCTGGGCCGCACTGTAGAACCAGGCTTAAAGTAAACATTAGATTTTGTGTATTTTCCCTTTGTTTTTCTGTAAATCAAACAACTATGGATTTGCAATTATTTGGGCTACTAAATGATTTTTGCAAAGTGTGAAACTTGGCACAAAATTCTAGCACAATATTACCAGGTTGCACAAAAAGTTTGGGGCCTTTTGGAGTTGTCTAACCATTTTTAGAAATTTAAAAGGAAAATTTTAAATGTTGCTGGACCACTAAATAACTTCTGGGGTACTTTGGGAATCCAAAAGAGGTTGGTTCCAACATGAAAAATATCCAGGAATTGTTTTCCATACTTTGAACATTTTATTTTTCATGTTTGACAAATTTGAATTTTGACTTTATAATTGAATTTGAGTTTGAACAGTGATTTGGATCAAGTGAAGATTAGCAACAGTAACATTGTGACATGGGACCATTAACAGGGGATTACTGTAGCATGACACAGGGGGTATTACAACAAATGACAATAAATGACGAGATGTGAAGAAGGGAATCCGGGGCCAGATCGTGAAAATCCAGCCCCTAATAGAACATAAGACCCCTAACAAAGGGATCCAGAGCGAGGCCTAGTCCTTGGAGGAAGTGGGAGACGAACACAACGCTCTCGTTGGGTTCGGGAGTAGGGACGACCTGCCATCGGGCGGGCAGCCTATGCGAAATTTCGGCGGTCAGATATCTGGCCTCCCTCAACTTCTTAATGTCCCCCTCCATGACGGAGGAAGGCATCCACCAGCCTTGAAGGCTGGATCCGGACATGATTGAAGGTCCAAAGCACCTGACCTGGGCTTTGGGTGTTAGAACTCGAGGCGGGGGAAGGATTCGATTGAGCATGGGAGGGAAAAAAGAAAAAGCCTTGTCCCTTTATAAAGGGGATGAATATCAGGCGTCCTCCTTGTGGCTGTTCGAGACTTACCTAAAGATCTAGGAGTCATACCAACAGGCACGGTTGGGTTACCCACGTTTGTATTGATGAGAATCCCTTGATAAAGGGAACATGATCTCTGCTTTGACAAGACGTGTCAAGAAACCGCCTTGCGTTATGTGCGGGGCTGGTTAAAGAAGAAACGGTTCAAATAATTACCGGGCCGTGGCGTGATGTCATGCTGCCAAAACGTGTCAGCAGATTAGATTTGTGGAAATATTATTCTCTCTACGGTGGTATGTGAAACTTATTTTGCAGGGTCGGACACTATCCTTGTATTCAAACTCTTCCGTGGTGTATTCGGAGGAGGAACCCGCCTTGCAATGCCGAAGACAACACTGCGCGCCGGACTCATCGTCATTGAAGCCTGGTTTAGGGGCTACTGAGGGAGTCCTGGATTAGGGGGTCTCCAGACAGCCAGACTATTGGACTATGAAGATACGAGATTGAAGACTTCGTCCCGTGTCCGGATGGGACTCTACTTGGCGTGGAAGGCAAGCTAGGCAATACGGATATGCATATCTCCTCCTTCGTAACCGGCCTTGTGTAACCCTAGCCTCCTCCGGTGTCTATATAAACCAGAGGGTTTTAGTCCGTAGGACAACATACAATCGTACCATAGGCTAGCTTCTAGGGTTTAGCCTCTCCGATCTCGTGGTAGATCAACTCTTGTACTACTCATATTATCAAGATTAATCAAGCAGGACGTAGGGTTTTACCTCCATCAAGAGGGCCCGAACCTGGGTAAAACATCGTGTCCCCTGCCTCCTGTTACCATCCGCCTTAGACGCACAGTTCGGGACCCCCTACCTGAGATCTGCCGGTTTTGACACCGACAATGCCCGTAAGTTTGTTTTGTCTTGTGATGAATGTCAAAGAATTGGCAATATTAGTAGACGTCAAGAAATGCCTATGAATTATTCACTTGTTATTGAACCATTTGATGTCTGGGCCTTTAACTATATGGGACCGTTTCCTTCCTCTAATGGGTATACACATATTTTAGTTGCTGTTGATTACGTTACTAAGTGGGTAGAAGCTATTCCAACTAGTAGTGCTGATCATAACACCTCTATTAAGATGCTGAAAGAAGTTATTTTTCCTAGGTTTGGAGTCCCTAGATACTTAATGACTGATGGTGGTTCACATTTTATTCATGGTGCCTTTCATAAAATGCTTGCTAAGTATGATGTTAATCATAGAATTGCATCTCCTTATCACCCACAGTCTAGTGGTCAAGTAGAACTGAGCAATAGAGAGCTTAAATTAATTTTGCAAAAGACTGTTAATAGATCTAGGAAGAATTGGTCCAAGAAACTTGATGATGCATTATGGGCCTATAGAACTGCATACAAAAATCCTATGGGTATGTCTCCGTATAAAATGGTTTATGGAAAAGGATGTCACTTACCTCCTGAACTAGAAAATAAGGCATATTGGGCCATTAAAGAGCTCAATTATGATTTCAAACTTGCCGATGAGAAGAGGCTTTTTGACATTAGCTCACTTGATGAATGGAGAACCCAGGCCTGTGAGAATGCCAAACTGTTTAAAGAAAAAGTTAAAAGATGGCCTGACAAAAGGATACAAAAACGTGAGTTTAATGTAGGGGATTATGTATTGTTATACAACTCTCATTTAATATTTTTTGTAGGCAAACTCCTCTCTAAATGGGAAGGTCCTTATGTCATCGAGGAGGTCTATCGTTCCGGTGCCATAAAAATCAACAACTTCGAAGGCAAAAATCTGAGGGTGGTGAACGGTCAAAGAATCAAACATTATATCTCAAGTAGTCCCATAAATGTTGAAACTAATGTTATTGAAACCGTAACCCCAGAGGAATACATAAGGGACACTTTCCAGAACGTTTCAGATTCCGAAAAGGAATAGGTACGTGGTACGTTATGTAAACCGACTCCAAAATAGTTCTAATGGCAATTTTTCTCCGTTCTGGAATATTTAAGAAAATAGGAAAATAAGAAGTTGTCCGAAAAGGACACGAGGCTTCCACGAGGGTGGAGGGCGCGCTCTACTCCCCTGGGCGCGCTCCCTGCCTCGTGGGCACCTCGTGTGCTCTCCGGACTCCTTTTTCTTGCACGATACTTCTTTTGGTCGGTAAAAATTCGCTATATAATCTCCCGAAGGTTTTGACCACCATATCACGCAAATATCCTCTGTCTTTGTTTCGAGTTGTTTCTGCTGCAGATTATAGCAATATGTCATCCCAAGATTCGGAGGGAGAAAGTTATGTGGCTGATTACCTTGCAGATCATAAGGTCTACGGGGACTTGGAGCATTGTGGTTGGACCACGGAGGAAGCAGAAGATTGTGAGCCTAGGGGAAAGGAGGAGATGAGCTCAGATGAAGATGAAGTCCCATTACCTCAACCTGGGGACATGCATGTGGAGTTCAAAAAGTCAAGCCTCCCCAATAGAGCAAAGAAACCTAAGATCGAGTTTATCCCTTTTCATCTCTTGCAGGAGAACAAACAAGAACTATGCAAAAAGGTATTAAGCCTTGAGCGGGAGATCGAGGGCCTAATGGAGCAAAATTCTATCCTCAAGCGCAAATTAAGGAAGAAGCACACGCCATTAACAACTCCATCATCACCATCCCCGAAGAAAGAGATATAAACACATGGGTATGGGCACTCCCCTTGGCAATTGCCAAGCTTGGGGGAGTGCCCCGGTATCGTATCACCATCACACTTTTATCTTTACCGTTTTTCTTAGTTTGATCCTTTTAGTAATATCTTGATCTAGTAGAATAAAGTTTTAGTATGATCTAGTTTTGATTTTTGCTTTATTATCCTTCTATGTAATCGAGTCCGTGAGCTATATATAATAAAGATTAGTGTTGAGTCAAGGGCTTTGCCATCTTGCTATGATCTTGAGGGTATAAAAATAAAAGAGAAGACAAAGAATGAAAAGAAATAAAGAGATCATATGAATCTTATGGAGAGTAATGACTTCACATATAAAGAGTATGATGGATAAAAGTTGTTGAAAGTTGACAAAGATAGTTTTGGTCATCGTTGCAATTAATAAGAAGTAATAAATAAAGAGAGGCTTTCACATATAAATATACTATCTTGGACATCTTTTATGATTGCGAGCACTTATTAAAATATGACATGCTAAAGAGTTGATGTTGGACAAGGAAGACAACTTAATGGCTTATGTTTTCTTATATCCGAGATAAAGTATATTGTCATGGATCATTCAACATGTTGAGCTTGCCTTTCTCTCTCATGCTAGCCAAATTCTTTGCACCAAGTAGAGATACTGCTTGTGCTTCCAAATATCCTTAAACCCAGTTTTGCCATAAGAGTCCACCATATCTACCTATGGATTGAGTAAGATCCTACAAGTAAGTTGTCATCATTGCAAGAAATAAAAAATGCTCTCTAAATATGTATGACTTATTAGTGTGGAGAAAATAAGCTTTGTACGATCTTGTGATGTGGAAGAAATAAAAGCGACGGACTGCATAATAAAGGTCCATATCACAAGTGGCAATATAAAGTGACGTTCTTTCGCATTAAGATTTTGTGCATTCAACCATAAAAGCACATGACAACCTCTGATTCCCTCTGCAAAGGGCCTATCTTTTATTCTTGTCTATTACTTCATACAAGAGTCATGGTGATCTTCACCTTTCCTCTTTTTTATATTTTATCCTTTGGCAAGCACAATGTGTTGGAAAGATCCAGATATATATAGCTAATTGGATGTGAGTTTTCATGAACTATTATTTTTGACATTACCCTTGAGGTAAAAGGTTCGGAGGAAAAACTATAAGCCCCTATCTTTCTCTGTGTCCGATTAAAACTTCGTACCCATAAATATTGCGTGAGTGTTAGCAATTGTGAAAGAATAAATGATAGTTGAGTATGTGAACTTGCTAAAAAGCTCTTATATTGACTCTTTCTGATGTTATGATAAATTGCAATTGCTTCAATGACTGAGATTATAGTTTGTTAGTTTTCAATGAAGTTTCTGATTCATACTTGAAATTGCGATTGAATCATTACTTTAGCATAAGAAATCATATGACAATATATATATATTGTTGTTCTAAGAATGATCATTATGCTATCATGTCTGTATTTTATTTTTATCGACACCTCTATCTCTAAACATGTGGTCATATTTTTTGATTTCGGCTTTCGCTTGAGGACAAGCGAGGTCTAAGCTTGGGGGAGTTGATACGTCCATTTTGCATCATGCTTTTATATCGATATTTATTGCATTATGGGCTGTTATTACACATTATGTCACAATACTTATGCATATTCTGTCTTATTTTACAAGGTTTACATGAAGAGGGGGAATGCGGCAGCTGGAATTCTGGGTTGGAAAAGGAGCAAATATTAGAGACCTTTCTGCACATCTCCAAAAGTCCTGAAACTTCACAAGAGCACGTTTTAGAATATGTAAAAAATATTGGGTGAAAGAAGTACCAGAGGCGGGCCACCCACCATCCACGAGGGTGGGGGCGTGCCCTACCCCCTAGGCGCGCCCCCTGCCTCGTGGCCCCCTTGGCAGCCCTCTGATGCCCATCTTTGGCTATATGGAGTCTTTCGTCGAGAAAAAATAATCATAAGCAAGCTCACGGGATGAAACTCCGCCGCCACGAGGCGGAACCCTGGCGAAACCAATCTATGGCTCCGGCGGAGTTGTTCTGCCGGGGAAACTTCCCTCCGAGAGGGGGAAATCATCACCATCATCATCACCATCGATCCTCTCATTGGGAGGGGGTCAATCTCCATCAACATCTTCACTAGCACCATCTTATCTCAAACCCTAGTTCATCTCTTGTATCCAATCTTTGTCCCAAAGCCTCAGATTGGTACCTGTGGGTTGCTAGTAGTGTTGATTACTCCTTGTAGTTGATGCTAGTTGGTTTATTCGGTGGAAGATCATATGTTCAGATCCTTTATGCATATTAATACCCCTTTGATTATGAACATGAATATGATTTGTGAGTAGTTACGTTTGTTCCTGAGGACATGGGAGAAGTCTTGCTATAAGTAGTCATGTGAATTTGGTATTCGTTCGATATTTTGATGAGATGTATGTTGTCTGTCCTCTAGTGGTGTCATGTGAACGTCGACTACATGACACTACACCATTATTTGGGCCTAGAGGAAGGCATTGGGAAGTAATAAGTAGATGATGGGTTGCTAGAGTGACAGAAGCTTAAACCCTAGTTTATGAGTTGCTTCGTAAGGGGCTGATTTGGATCCATTTGTTTCATGCTATGGTTAGGTTTACCTTAATACTTCTTTTGTAGTAGCGGATGCTTGCAATAGGGGTTAATCATAAGTGGGATTCTTGTCCAAGGAAGGGCAGTACCCAAGCACCAGTCCACCCACATATCAAATTATCAAAGTACCGAATGTGAATCATATGAGCGTGATGAAAACTAGCTTGACGATAATTCCCATGTGTCCTCGGGAGCGCTTTCCTTTATAGAAGAGTTTGTCCAGGCTTGTCCTTTGCTACAAAAAGGATTGGGCCATCTTGCTGCACCTTATTTACTTTAAACTATTTGTTACCCGTTACAAATTACCTTATCACAAAACTATCTGTTACCGACAATTTCAGTGCTTGCAGAGAATACCTTGCTGAAAACTGCTTATCATTTCCTTCTGCTCCTCGTTGGGTTCGACACTCTTAGTTATCAAAAGGAATACGATAGATCCCCTACACTTGTGGGTCATCAGTCGTCGATCATTGAATTCAGCTCCGCGGACATCTTCCGGCACTCACCTTTAGGCGACGTGCTAAACTCATTAAAACCACTCTCCCTAGCGGGGGACTCACAACCGAATTATATCCGGTTTGAACTGGAGGCCGATGACGGTGAATTTCGCTTCCCACCCCCCCCCACTTAATAGCCATTGTCGAAGACCTAACTGACATGCTCGATTACAGCTCCGACGACATCGATGGTATGGATGACGATGCCGGAGAGGAAGAGGCCCAAAACCCACAGTTTACCGGACGCCGGACGGCCACTTCCTCGTATGACGTATACATGGTGGATGCACCAAAATAGAATAGCAGCGATGACAAGGAAGATCCGGTTGAGGATAAACCTCTCGAGATACAACCAAAGCATCGGCGTCAGCAGTACCGCTCTAAGTCACGCCGCGGCAAAGACAGCAACAACAACATAGGAGAAGATAACACTCCGGTCGGTGCCGAAGACAATGAAGACCCCATTCAGCCAACTTCCGAACAGGACCAACAGGAAGATGGGTGAGTCAGCCCTGACGAACAGGCCGTACACGAAGACTCGGAGGATAGTAATTACCTTCCACTCTCAGAGGATGAGGCAAGCCTCGGCACCGAGGATTTCATCGTGCCTGAGGAGCCCCTCGAGCAGGAGCGCTTCAAGCGCCGGCTGATAGCCACTGCAAGGAGCCTGAAAAAGAAGCAGCGACAGCTTCGAGCTGATCAAGATCTGCTCAATGACAGATGGACTAATGCCCTCAGCGCCGAAGAATAGGGCCTCAAGCGACCACTCAAAAGTTACCCGAAGCAGAAACTACTGCCTCAATTCGATGACGAGGCGCAAGAGCCCGTGCCATCAGTGCACAATATGGCCGACCGACCACCACGTGTCCAGGACAAAGCGGCAACACAAGCCGAACACCAGCCCGCCTTACCTCCCCATGAAGGCAGAGACAAAATCGCTCAGGAATACACGTATGATCTCCGGCAGGGCCTGAAGAATAAAACAGGTCCGGCTTGATCGATCGACGGATCACGGGGGCGTGCCTCGATGTGCGACAACGGCTATCAAGCCGAACATGGCAAGTACAATTACGTCTGAGCCGAAAGCCGCAGACGGACTCCATCCGAACTATGTCACGAACTTGGCCGATATAGAGGCGTTGCACACCCTCTCTGCCTCACTGACGAAGTCATGGAACATGAATTCCCAGAAGGATTCAAACCCGTGAATATCAAATCATATGATGGAACCACAGACCCCACGGTATGGATTAAAGACTTCATTCTCCATATTCATATGTTCGACCTCCGGATGCCGATGATTTAAGTCACATAATTCAACAGCCCGGAGAGTCGGCCAGGAAACTCTGGACTAGGTTCTTAACTAAAATGAACCAGATCGTCGAATGTCCGGATGCCGAAGCCTTGGCAGCCTTCAAACACAGCATCCGGGACGAATGGCTCGCCCGACACCTCGGCCAAGAGAAGCCGAAGTCCATGGCAGCCCTTACGGCACTTATGACCCACTTTTGCGTGGGCGAAGATAGCTGGCTAGCCCATAGCAATAACAGGACAAGCGAACCTGGCACTGCGGAAGCCAAGAATAGCAATGGCAAACCCCGACGCAACAAACACAAGCGTCGAAACTAAGGTGACAATACCGACTACACGGCGGTCAACACTGGATTCAGCGGCTCCAAGTCCGGCCAGCGGAAGAAGCCGTTCAAAAGGAACAATTCTGGCCCATCCAGCTTGGACCGCATACTCGATCGCCCATGCCAGATACACGGCACTCCTGACAAACCAGCCAATCACAACAACAGAGACTGTTGGGTTTTTAAACAGGCCGGCAAGTTAAATGCCGAGAACAAGGAGAAGGGGTCGCAAAGCGAAGACGATGACGAGGAGCCCCGGCCACCGAACACAGGGGGATAGAAGAAGTCCCCCCCCCCAAGTAAAAATGGTAAACATGATATACGCTACCCACATCCCCAAGAGGGAACATAAGCGCATGCTCAGGGACGTCTACGTGATGGAGCCAGTCGCCCCAAAGTTCAACCCATGGTCTTCCTGCCCGATCACTTTTGATCGCAGGGACCATCCGTCCGTCATGGCGGTTCAGCCGCACTGGTACTCGCCCCAATCATTGATGGATTTCACCTCACGCAAGTCCTCGTGGATGGTGGTAGCAGCTTGAACCTACTCTATCAAGATACAGCGCACAAAATGGGCATTAATTCATCAAGAATTAAGCCCACAAAGACTACCTTTAAAGGAGTCATACCAGGTGTAGAGGCCCGTTGTACGGGCTCAATCACACTAGAGGTTGTCTTTGGATCTCCGGACAATTCCTGAAGCGAAGAGCTGATCTTCGATATCGTCCCCTTTCGCAGCGGCTATCACGCACTGCTCGGACGAACCGCATTTGCACGCCTCAACGCGGTGCCACAATACGTTTATCTTAAGCTCAAGATGCCTGGTCCACGCGGCGTCATAACAGTCAATGGGAACACGGAGCGCTCCCTCCATACCGAGGAGAACACCGCCGCGTTAGCAGCAGAAGTACAGAGCGGCCTCCTCAAGCAGAACCTTAATTCGTCGGCCAAACTCCCGGACACTGTCAAACGAGTCCGGACTACTCTACATCAGGACAGCCCAGCTCGTCAAGAGCTCGACTAGCAACTCGGCCTCCATCCCTATCCCAACCAAGAAGTGGCATTCGTACCGCGCGTACATAACTACGCACTCAAAATACCATGGGAATAGACGGAGGCATAACTATTTTGTGATCCATAATATGGCTCGACCGCTCCTGGACACACACACTTCCCATTTTTATTCTTTATCCTTTTCGGGTCCTTTTTCCGCAGGTTTCTTCTAACGACCTGATCATCGGTCCTCTCGGCAGGATGGATACACCAAGATGGCAAGAAGCACTTGTGTACAAGGGAATTCTTAGATGGTCTCTTTAACAATCATTCTACCTGCCTTCAGGACCCGCGCGCAGCTGTCCCTTGGTTAGGGCATGTTAAATATCCCGGTTGCTTATCGCACCACTTGTACGAATACGCTTTGACGTATTAATCAAACTATAATGGAAACAGTTTGCGGGCCAACTTCTGCGGCACTAGCTTACTACCCTTTTTGCCCTTTTTCTTTGATGATTTTCTCAAAGTTGCGACCGTACACTTTGGTACGCTTTAATCTGCCAGGGACTTTATTACGCCCCACATTATGGCAACAAGTCTGAACACTTCTACAGTATAGTTCGGCACCCCGAATTTAGCATTGTATGCATTGGCTCTGAATCATGTCTTTGGTCAATAGTTGGGTTGCCCGGCTCCTGTGCTTACTACCTTACGTTCCGCTATATCGGCTAAGGTAGTAAAGGGAGAACTACTGCGATTGTGTCCTGGCTTATCCGGATGAGCACCTCAGTAGAGAAAGCCGAAAACTGGCTCTCACGATGCGGCGAGAGCCGGTCAGCTCTTTGGAGGTTTCAAATCTTTAGCGATTTTTTCCACATTATGCGACAAATCGGCTTTTTACCCGATCAGGTGGTTATGGTACCCTAGTTCGGATACTAGGGGCTGCGCCTAAATTTTCATTGTAGAACTCCTCTGGCTAAGTGAGGGTGATAAAGCCACATAGTCCGATTGCCTGGTTCGTTGCACTAAACACCTCCTTTAAGGACCAAACAAATTGGATAAAGAGTGTTTAGATTCCATCCCGAACACCCCCGTACTACCTACGTGGGGGCTGAAGCCGACGACTGGCCAACCCTCAAAATTTCATAAACATGGCTGCATAGGAGGTAAAAAATTAAGTCATTATATTGCATAGCCGAGCTTGTTTTTATAATACAGGGCGAGACAATATAGCAGTATTCATTCAAAGATTACATCCTTCATACACTATTCCGCCACAATGCGGGATCCCTCAAGGACTTCGCCAAAATATCGCTTGGGTGTGCGGTACTCCTTGCCCGCAGGCGGTCCTTCGGTCGCGACCATGGCATCGTTCATCTTCGCCCACTGCATCTTGACACGGGCGAAGGCCATCTGCGCACCTTCGATACAAACCGACCGCTTGATGACGTCAAGCCGAGGGCAGGCATCGACTAGCCGCTTCACGAGACCGAAGTAGCTGCTGGAGATAACTTCGGCTGGCCACAGCCGGACTATCAAGTCCTTCATGTCTAGTTCGGCCACCCTATGTAGTTCGACCAACTGTTTTAGCTGGTCGCTCAAGGGCACCGGATGTTCGGGTGTAAGGTATTCCGACCAGAACAGCTTCTCCATCGAGCTCCCCTCTCCGGCTCGGAAGAACTCAGCAGCGTCAGAAACGCTGCGCGGCAAATCCGCAAACGCCCCTGGAGAACTCCAAATACAGGTCAGTAGGAGATACCTCTTCTTCACTTACTTGCTTTGCATAATAAAAGGCTGACGTGTCGTGATCTTTTTGGCCTCCTGGATTTCCTGGAGGGCGCCTTGGGCTTCGGCTCGGGCCTCTTGTGCGCTCTGGTGAGCCTTCCCAAGTTCGGATTCTTGGTCTGCATGCTGACGCTCCAAGGACTCATATTTCCTCAAAGCGTCTTGAAGCTCCTGCTGGACCTCCCTAACCCTAGCCTCATGCTTTTTCTGGATGGCTTGTTCCTTCGCCGCCCTCTCCTCGACCTCGGCCAGTGCTTTTTTGAGGGTTTCAACCTCAGTCGCCGCTCCTACAAATATCACGGCACTACAATCAATATACATTGTTTATTCTTTCCGAACATATAGCAAGTCTCCACACACCTTGCTTGTCCTCCAGCTTCCTTTTCACAAGGCAGAGCTCTTCTTCACCCTGGTCCAGACTCTGCTTTAGTCCGGAGACCTCATCGGCATGAGAGGTGGTGGCCAGCAGCGATGCATGTGTTCATAAGACATATTTAGTTAGTTTCCTGTGAAAATTACTTGATCCTCCATCCGGCTTTTCTTTCTGAACACCAGACAATGTCTCAGGGGCTACACTGTCTATATTGGGACTTACTCTTTTACGTCGCTTACCTCAAAACCTGTCAGCAGGCTGTTACAGGCTTCGGTTAGTCTGCTCTTGATGGACTGAAACCTCTCAATCACTGATGTCTACTACACAACCTTCTTCTTGTAGACGTTGTTGGGCCTCCAAGTGCAGACGTTTGTAGGACAGTAGAAAATTTCCCTCAAGTGGATGGCCTAAGGTTTATCAATCCGTAGGAGGCGTAGGATGAAGATGGTCTCTCTCAAGCAACCCTGCAACAAAATAACAAAGAGTCTCTTGTGTCCCCAACACACCCAATACAATGGTAAATTGTATAGGTGCACTAGTTCGGCAAAGAGATGGTGATACAAGTGGTATATGGATAGTAGATATAGGTTTTTGTAATCTGAAAATATAAAAACAGCAAGGTAGTAAGGGATAAAAGTGAGCATAAACATAATTGGATCACATAACTATCCCTCAACATGCAACAAAGAGTCACTCCAAAGTCACTAATAGCGTAGAACGAACGAAGAGATTATGGTAGGGTACGAAACCACCTCAAAGTTATTCTTTCCAATCAATCCGTTGGGCTATTCCTATAAGTGTCACAAATAGCCCAAAAGTTCGTACTAGAATAACACCTTAAGACACAAATCAACCAAAACCCTAATGTCACCTAGATACTCCAATGTCACCTCAAGTATCCGTGGGTATGATTATACGATATGCGTCACACAATCTCAGATTCATCTATTCAACCAACACATAGAACCTCAAAGAGTGCCCCAAAGTTTCTATCGGAGAATCACGACGAAAACATGTGCCAACCCCTATTCATAGGTTCATGGGCGGAACCCGCAAGTTGATCACCAAAACATACATCAAGTGAATCACGTGATATCCCATTGTCACCACAGATATGCACGGCAAGACATACATCAAGTGTTCTCAAATCTTTAAAGACTCGATCCGATAAGATAACTTCAAAGGGGAAACTAGATCCATTACAAGAGAGTAGAGGGGGAGAAAACATCATAGGATCCAACTATAATAGCAAAGCTCGTGATACATCAAGATCATGCCAAATCAAGAGCACGAGAGAGAGAGATCAAACACATAGCTACTGGTACATACCCTCAGCCCCGAGGGAGAACTACTCCCTACTCGTCATGGAGAGCACCGGGATGATGAAGATGGCCACTGGAGAGGGATTCCCCCTCCGGCAGGGTGCCGGAACGGGTCTAGATTGGCTTTCGGTGGCTACGGAGGCTTCTGCCAGCGGAACTCCCGATCTATTATGCTCCCAAATGTTTTTAGGGTATATGGAGATATATAGGCGGAAGAAGTACGTCAGGGGAGCCACGAGGGTGGAGGACGCGCCCAGGGGAGGTGGGCGCGCCCCCCTACCTCGTCGCCTCCTCGAAGCTTCCCTTACATGGACTCCAAGTCTTCTGGGCTTCTTCTGATCCAAAAATAAGTTCCGTGAAGTTTCAGGTCAATTGTGTTGGAAATATGCCCTAGAGGCAATAATAAAAGGATTATTATTATATTTCCTTATTCATGATAATTGTCTTTTATTCATGCTATAATTGTGTTATCCGGAAATCGTAATACATGTGTGAATACACAGACACCAACATGTCCCTAGTAAGCCTCTAGTTGACTAGCTCGTTGATCAACAGATAGTCATGGTTTCGTGACTATGGACATTGGATGTCATTAATAACGAGATCACATCATTAGGAGAATGATGTGATGGACAAGACCCAATCCTAAACATAGCACAAGATCGTATAGTTTGTTTGCCAGAGTTTTTCCAATGTCAAGTATCTTTTCCTTAGACCATGAGATCGTGTAACTCCCGGATACCGTATGAGTTCTTTGGGTGTACCAAACGTCACAACGTAACTGGGTGACTATAAAGGTATACTACGGGTATCTCCGAAAGTGTCTGTTGGGTTGACACGGATCAAGACTGGGATTTGTCACTCCGTATGACGGAGAGGTATCTCTGGGCCCACACGGTAATGCATCATCATAATGAGCTCAAAGTGACCAAGTGTCTGGTCACGGGATCATGCATTATGGTACGAGTAAAGTGACTTTCCGGTAACGAGATTGAACGAGGTATTGGGATACCGACGATCAAATCTCGGGCAAGTAACGTACCGATTGACAAAGGGAATTGTATACGGGGTTGCTTGAATCCTCGACATCGTGGTTCGTCCGATAAGATCGTCGAGGAACATGTGGGAGCCAACATGGGTATCCAGATCCCGCTGTTGGTTATTGACCGGAGAGCCGTCTTGGTCATGTCTACATGTCTCCCGAACCCGTAGGGTCTACACACTTAAGGTTTGGTGACGCTAGGGTTGTATGGATATGAGTATGCAGTAATCCGAAAATTGTTCGGAGTCCCGGATGAGATCCTGGACGTCACGAAGAGTTCCGGAATGGTCCGGAGGTGAAGAATTATATATAGGAAGTGAAGTTTCGGCCATCGGGAGAGTTTCGGGGGTCACCGGTTACCGGGACCACCGGAAGGGTCCCGGGGGTCCACCTGGTGGGGCCACCCATCCCGGAGGGCCCCATGGGCTAAGTGGGGAGGGGAACCAGCCCATAGTGGGCTGGTGCGCCCCCCTTGGCCCACCCCATGCGCCTAGGGTTGGGAACCCTAGGGTGGGGGGCGCCCCACCTGGCTTGGGGGGCACTCCACCCCTTGGCCGCCGCCCCCCTAGGAGATCCCATCTCCTAGGGCCGGCGCACCCCCCTAGGGGCCTATATAAAGTGGGGAGGGAGGGCAGCCGCACCCTTGAGTCTTGGCGCCTCCCTCTCCCCTGCTACACCTTTCCCTCTCGCAGTAGAACGGCGAAGCCCTGCTGTGGTGACCTCTGCATCCACCACCACGCCGTCGTGCTGCTGGATCTTCATCAACCTCTCCTTTCCCCTTGATGGATCAAGAAGGAGGAGACGTCACGCTGACCGTACGTGTGTTGAACGCGGAGGTGTCGTCCGTTCGGCGCTAGGATCTCCGGTGATTTGGATCACGTCGAGTACGACTTCCTCATCCCCGTTCTTTGAACGCTTCCGCGCGTGATCTACAAAGGTATGTAGATGCAATCCGATCACTCGTTACTAGATGAACTCATAGATGGATCTTTGTGAAACCGTAGGAAAATTTTTGTTTTCTGCAACATTCCCCAACAGTGGCATCATGAGCTAGGTCTATGCGTAGTTCTCTTTGCACGAGTAGAACACAATTTGTTGTGGGCGTAGATGTTGTCAACTTTCTTGCCGCTACTAGTCTTATTTTGCTTCAGCAGTATTGTGGGATGAAGCGGCCCGGACCAACCTTACATGTACGCTTACGTGAGACCGGTTCCACCGACTGACATGCACTAGTTGCATAAGGTGGCTGGCGGGTGTCTGTCTCTCCCACTTTAGTTGGAGCGGATTCGATGAAAAGGGTCCTTATGAAGGGTAAATAGAAGTTAACAAATCACGTTGTGGCTTTCACGTAGGTAAGAAAACGTTCTTGCTAGAACCCTATTGCAGCCACGTAAAAACTTGCAACAACAATTAGAGGACGTCTAACTTGTTTTTGCAGCAAGTGTTTTGTGATGTGATATGGCCAAAGTTGTGATGAATGATGAATGATATATATGCGATGTATGAGATGTTCATGCTATTGTAATAGGAATCACGACTTGCATGTCGATGAGTATGACAACCGGCAGGAGCCATAGGAGTTGTCTTTATTTTTTGTATGACATGCGTGTCATTGAGAAACGCCATGTAAATTACTTTACTTTATTGCTAAACGTGTTAGTCATAGTAGTAGAAGTAATAGTTGGCGAGCAACTTCATGGAGACACGATGATGGAGATCATGGTGTCATGCCGGTGACAAGATGATCATGGAGCCCCAAGATAGAGATCAAAGGAGCTATGTGATATTGGCCATATCATGTCACTATTATTATTTGATTGCATGTGATGTTTATCATGTTTTTGCATCTTGTTTACTTAGAACGACGGTAGTAAATAAGATGATCCTTCATAATAATTTCAAGAAAGTGTTCCCCCTAACTGTGCACCGTTGCGACAGTTCGTTGTTTCGAAGCACCACGTGATGATCGGGTGTGATAGATTCCAACGTTCACATACAATGGGTGTAAGACAGATTTACACATGCAAACACTTAGGTTGACTTGACGAGCCTAGCATGTACAGACATGGCCTCGGAACACAGAAGACCGAAAGGTCGAGCATGAGTCGTATAGAAGATACAATCAACATGAAGATGTTCACCGATGTTGACTAGTCCGTCTCACGTGATGATCGGACACATCCTAGTTAACTCGGATCATGTTATACTTAGATGACTGGAGGGATGTCTATGTAAGTGGGAGTTCATTAAATAATTTGATTAGATGAACTTAATTATCATGAACTTAGTCTAAAATCTTTACAATATTTCTTGTAGATCAAATGGCCAATGTTGTCCTCAACTTCAACGCGTTCCTAGAGAAAACCAAGCTGAAAGACGATGGCAGCAATTATACGGACTGGGTCCGGAACCTGAGGATCATCCTCATAGCTGCCAAGAAAGATTATGTCCTAGAATCTCCGCTAGGTGACGCACCCGTCCCACAGAACCAAGACGTTATGAACGCTTGGCAGACACGTGCTGATGATTACTCCCTCATTCAGTGCGACATGCTTTACAACTTAGAACCGGGGCTCCAAAAGCGTTTTGAGCGACACGGAGCATATGAGATGTTCGAAGAGCTGAAAATGGTTTTCCAAGCTCATGCCCGGGTCGAGAGATATGAAGTCTCCGACAAGTTCTTCAGCTGTAAGATGGAGGAAAATAGTTCTGTCAGTGAGCACATACTCACAATGTCTGGGTTACATAACCACTTGACTCAGCTGGGAGTTAATCTCCCGGATGACGCGGTCATTGAAAGAATCCTCCAGTCGCTTCCACCAAGCTACAAGAGCTTTGTGATGAACTTCAATATGCAGGGGATGGAAAAGACCATTCCTGAAGTATTTGCAATGCTGAAATCAGCAGAGGTAGAAGTCAAAAAGGAACATCAAGTGTTGATGGTGAATAAAACCACTAAGTTCAAGAAAGGCAAGGGTAAAAAGAACTTCAAGAAGGACGGCAAGGGAGTTGCCGCGCCCGGTAAGCAAGCTGCCGGGAAGAAGCCAAAGAATGGACCCAAGCCCGAGACTGGGTGCTTTTATTGCAAGGGAAATGGTCACTGGAAGCGGAACTGCCCCAAATACTTAGCGGACAAGAAGGCCGGCAAAACGAAAGGTATATGTGATATACATGTAATTGATGTGTACCTTACCAGTACTCGTAGTAGCTCCTGGGTATTTGATACCGGTGCAGTTGCTCACATTTGTAACTCAAAGCAGGAGCTGCGGAATAAGCAGAGACTGGCGAAGGACGAGGTGACGATGCACGTCGGGAATGGTTCCAAGGTCGATGTGATCGCCGTCGGCACGCTACCTCTACATTTACCTACGGGATTAGTTTTGAACCTCAATAATTGTTATTTAGTGCCAAGTTTGAGCATGAACATTGTATCAGGATCTCGTTTAATATGAGATGGCTACTCATTTAAATCCGAGAATAATGGTTGTTCTATTTATATGAGAGATATGTTTTATGGTCATGCTCCGATGGTGAATGGTTTATTCTTAATGAATCTCGAGCGTAATGCTACACATATTCATAGTGTGAGTACCAAAATATGTAAGGTTGATCATGATAGTCCCACATACTTGTGGCACTGCCGCCTTGGTCACATAGGTGTCAAACGCATGAAGAAGCTCCATGCAGATGGACTTTTAGTCTCTTGATTACGAATCATTTGACACGTGCGAACCATGCCTCATGGGAAAAATGACCAAGACTCCGTTCTCAGGAACAATGGAGCGATCAACCAACTTATTGGAAATCATACATACTGATGTGTGCGGTCCAATGAGTGTTGAGGCTCGCGGTAGCTATCGTTATGTTCTCACCCTCACTGATGACTTGAGTAGATATGGGTATGTCTACTTAATGAAACACAAGTCTGAAACCTTTGAAAAGTTCAAGGAATTTTAGAGTGAGGTTGAGAATCAACGTGACAGAAAAATCAAGTTTTTGCAATCAGATCGTGGAGGAGAATACTTGAGTCACGAATTTGGCACACACTTAAGAAAATGTGGAATAGTTTCACAACTCACGCCGCCTGGAACACCTCAGCGTAATGGTGTGTCCGAACGTCGTAATCGCACTCTATTAGATATGGTGCGATCTATGATGTCTCTTACCGATTTACCGCTGTCATTTTGGGGCTATGCTTTAGAGACTGCCGCATTCACTTTAAATAGGGCTCCGTCGAAATCCGTTGAGACGACACCGTATGAATTATGGTTTGGGAAGAAACCTAAGCTGTCGTTTCTAAAAGTTTGGGGATGCGATGCTTATGTCAAGAAACTTCAACCTGAAAAGCTCGAACCCAAGTCGGAAAAATGCGTCTTCATAGGATACCCTAAAGAAACTATTGGGTATACCTTCTACCTCAGATCCGAAGGCAAGATCTTTGTTGCCAAGAATGGATCCTTTCTAGAGAAAGAGTTTCTCTCGAAAGAAGTAAGTGGGAGGAAAGTAGAACTTGATGAAGTATTACCTCTTGAAGCAGAGAGTAGCGCAGCTCAGGAAAATGTTCCTGTGGTGCCTGCACCAATTAGAGAGGAAGTTAATGATGATGATCATGATCAAGTTGCTACTGAACTTCGTAGGTCCACAAGGACACGTTCCGCACCAGAGTGGTACGGCAACCCTGTCTTGGAAATCATGTTGTTAGACAACGGTGAACCGTCGAACTATGAAGAAGTGATGGCGGGCCCAGATTCCAACAAATGGCTTGAAAGCCATGCAATCCGAGATAGGATCCATGTATGAAAACAAAGTATGGACTTTGACAGACTTGCCCGATGATCGGCGAGCGATAGAAAACAAATGGATCTTTAAGAAGAAGACGGACGCAGATGGTAATGTTACCATCTATAAAGCTCGACTTGTCGCTAAGGGTTATCGGCAAGTTCAAGGGGTTGACTACGATGAGACTTTCTCTCCCGTAGCGAAGCTGAAGTCCGTCCGAATTATGTTAGCAATTGCCGCATACTATGATTATGAGATATGGAAAATGGACGTCAAAACGGCATTCCATAATGGTTTCCTTAAGGAAGAATTGTATATGATGCAGCCGGAAGGTTTTGTCGACCCTAAGAATGCTAACAAGGTATGCAAGCTCTAGCGATCCATTTATGGGCTGGTGCAAGCATCTCGGAGTTGGAATATTCACTTTGATGAGATGACCAAAGCGTTTGGGTTTATGCAGACTTATGGAGAAGCCTGCGTTTACAAGAAAGTGAGTGGGAGCTCTGTACCATTTCTCATATTATATGTAGATGACATACTTTTGATGGGAAATGATATAGAGCTTTTGGACAGCATTAAGGCCTACTTGAATAAGAGTTTTTCAATGAAGGACCTTGGAGAAGTTGCTTATATATTAGGCATCAAGATCTATAGAGATAGATCAAGACGCCTCATAGGTCTTTCACAAAGCACATACCTTGATAAGATATTGAAGAAGTTCAATATGGATCAGTCAAAGAAGGGGTTCTTGCCTGTGTTGCAAGGTGTTAAATTGAGCTCAGCTCAATGTCCGACCACGGCAGAAGATATAGAAGAGATGAGTGTCATCCCCTATGCCTCAGCCATAGGTTCTATTATGTATGCGATGCTGTGTACCAGACCTGATGTAAACCTTGCCGTAAGTTTGGTAGGTAGGTACCAAAGTAATCCCGGCAAGGAACACTGGACAGCGGTCAAGAATATCCTGAAGTACCTGAAAAGGACTAAGGAAATGTTTCTCGTTTATGGAGGTGACGAAGAGCTCGTCGTAAAGGGTTACGTCGACGCTAGCTTCGACACAGATCTGGATGACCCTAAGTCACAAACCGGATACGTGTATATTTTGAATGGTGGGGCAGTAAGCTGGTGCAGTTCCAAGCAAAGCATTGTGGCGGGATCTACATGTGAAGCGGAGTACATGGCAGCCTCGGAGGCAGCGCATGAAGCAATTTGGGTGAAGGAGTTCATCACCGACCTAGGAGTCATACCCAATGCATCGGGGCCGATCAAACTCTTCTGTGACAACACTGGAGCTATTGCACTTGCCAAGGAGCCCAGGTTTCACAAGAAGACCAGGCACATCAAGCGTCGCTTCAACTCCATTCGTGAAAATGTTCAAGACATAGATATTTGTAAAGTACATACGGACCTGAATGTAGCAGATCCGTTGACTAAACCTCTCCCTAGAGCAAAACATGATCAACACCAGAATTCCATGGGTGTTCGATTCATCACAATGTAACTAGATGATTGACTCTAGTGCAAGTGGGAGACTGTTGGAAATATGCCCTAGAGACAATAATAAAAGGATTATTATTATATTTCCTTATTCATGATAATTGTCTTTTATTCATGCTATAATTGTGTTATCCAGAAATCGTAATACATGTGTGAATACACAGACACCAACATGTCCCTAGTAAGCCTCTAGTTGACTAGCTCGTTGATCAACAGATAGTCGTGGTTTCCTGACTATGGACATTGGATGTCATTGATAACGAGATCACATCATTAGGAGAATGATGTGATGGACAAGACCCAATCCTAAACATAGCACAAGATCGTATAGTTCGTTTGCTAGAGTTTTTCCAATGTCAAGTATCTTTTCCTTAGACCATGAGATCGTGTAACTCCCGGATACCGTAGGAGTGCTTTGGGTGTACCAAACGTCACAACGTAACTGGGTGACTATAAAGGTATACTACGGGTATCTCCGAAAGTGTCTGTTGGGTTGACACGGATCAAGACTGGGATTTGTCACTCCGTATGACGGAGAGGTATCTCTGGGCCCACTCGGTAATGCATCATCATAATGAGCTCAAAGTGACCAAGTGTCTGGTCACAGGATCATGCATTACGGTACGAGTGAAGTGACTTGCCGGTAACGAGATTGAACGAGGTATTGGGATACCGACGATCGAATCTCGGGCAAGTAACGTACCGATTGACAAAGGGAATTGTATACGGGGTTGCTTGAATCCTCGACATCGTGGTTCATCCGATAAGATCATCGAGGAGCATGTGGGAGCCAACATGGGTATCCAGATCCCGCTGTTGGTTATTGACCGGAGAGCCGTCTCGGTCATGTCTACATGTCTCCCGAACCCGTAGGGTCTACACACTTAAGGTTCGGTGATGCTAGGGTTGTATGGATATGAGTATGCAGTAATCCGAAAGTTGTTCGGAGTCCCGGATGAGATCCCGGACGTCACGAAGAGTTCCGGAATGGTCCGGAGGTGAAGAATTACATATAGGAAGTGAAGTTTCGGCCATCGGGAGAGTTTCGAGGGTCACCGGTATTGTACCGGGACCACCGGAAGGCTCCCGGGGGTCCACCGGGTGGGGCCACCCATCCCGGAGGGCCCCATGGGCTAAGTGGGGAGGGGAACCAGCCCATAGTGGGCTGGTGCGCCCTCCTTGGCCCACCCCATGCGCCTAGGGTTGGGAACCCTAGGGTGGGGGGCGCCCCACCTGGCTTGGGGGGCACTCCACCCCTTGGCCGCCGCCCCCCCTAGGAGATCCCATCTCCTAGGGCCGGCGCACCCCCCTAGGGGCCTATATAAAGGGGGGAGGGAGGGCAGCCGCACCCTTGAGTCTTGGCGCCTCCCTCTCCCCTGCTACACCTTTCCCTCTCGCAGTAGAACGGCGAAGCCCTGCTGCGGTGACCTCTGCATCCACCACCACGCCGTCGTGCTACTGGATCTTCATCAACCTCTCATTTACCCTTGATGGATCAAGAAGGAGGAGACGTCACGCTGACCGTACGTGTGTTGAACGCGGAGGTGCCGTCCGTTCGGCGCTAGGATCTCCGGTGATTTGGATCACGTCGAGTACGACTTCCTCATCCCCGTTCTTTGAACGCTTCCGCGCGTGATCTACAAAGGTATGTAGATGCAATCCGATCACTCGTTGCTAGATGAACTCATAGATGGATCTTGGTGAAACCGTAGGAAATTTTTTGTTTTCTGCAACGTTCCCCAACAAATTGGACTCCGTTTGATTTTCCTTTTCTGCGATATTCTAAAACAAGGAAAAAAACAGAAACTAGCACTGGGCTCTGGGTTAATAGGTTAGTCCCAAAAATCATGTAGAATAGCATATAAATGCATGTAAAACATCCATGGTTGATAATATAATAGCATCGAACAATAAAAAATTATAGATACATTGGAGACATATCAGCATCCCCAAGCTTAATTCCTGGTCGTCCTCGAGTAGGTAAATGATAAAAACAGAATTTTTGATGTGGAATGCTACCTAACATATTTATCCAAGTAATTCTTATTTATTATGGAAAGAATATTCAGATCCGAAAGATTCAAGATAAAAGTTCATATTGACATAAAAATAATAATACTTCAAGCATACTAACTAAGCAATCATGTCTTCAGAAAATAACATGGCCAAAGAAAGTTCATCCCTACAAAATCATATAGTTTAGTCATGCTCCATTTTCGTCACACAAGAATGCTCTCATCATGCACAACCCCGATGACAAGCCAAGCAATTGTTTCATACTTTAGTAATCTCAAACCTATAAACTTTCACGCAATATATGAGCGCGAGCGATGGACATAGCACTATGGGTGGAATAGAATATGATGAGGGGGTGATGTGGAGAAGACAAAAAAGGAGAAAGTCTCACATCAACGAGGCTAATCAATGGGCTATGGAGATGCCCATCGATTGATGTTAATGCAAGGAGTAGGGATTGCCATGCAACGGATGCACTAGAGCTATAAATGTATGAAAGCTCAACAAAAGAAACTAAGTGGGTGTGCATCCAACTTGCTTGCTCACGAAGACCTAGGGCACTTGAGGAGGCCCATTGTTGGAATATACAAGCCAAGTTCTATAATGAAAATTCCCACTAGTATATGAAAGTGACAAAACAAAAGACTCTCTATCATGAAGATTATGGTGCTAGTTTGAAGCACAAGTGTGGCAAAGGATAGTAGCATTGTCCCTTATCTCTTTTTCTCTCATTTTTTTGGGCCTTCTCTTTTTTATGGCCTTTCTCTCTCTCTTTTTTGGACCTTCTCTTTTTTATGGCCTTTCTCCCCTTTTTTTTATTCCTCACTTGGGACATTGCTCTAGAAAATGATGATCATCACACTTCTATTTATTTACAACTCAATGATTACAACTTGATACTAGAACAAAGTATGACTCTGTATGAATGCCTCCGGTGGTGTACCGGGATATGCAATGAACCAAGAGTGACATGTATGAAAAATTATGAACGGTGGCTTTGCCACAAATACGATGTCAACTACATGATCATGCAAAGCAATATGACAATGATGAATGTGTCATGATAAACGGAATGGTGGAAAGTTGCATGGCAATATATCTCGTAATGGCTATGGAAATGCCATAATAGGTAGGTATGGTGGCTGTTTTGAGGAAGATATAAGGAGGTTTATGTGTGAAAGAGCATATCATATCACGGGGTTTGGATGCATCGGCAAAGTTTGCACCAACTCTCAATGTGAGAAAGGGCAATGCACGGTACCGAAGATTCCTTTCACTGTAACCGACTTTATGTAACCCTAGATCCCTCTGGTGCCTATATAAACCGGAGGGCTAAATCCTTAGAAGAGGACAATCATAATCAGATAGGCTAGACTTCTATGGTTTAGCCATTACGATCTCGTGGTAGATCAACTCTTGTAACCCCCATACTCATCAATATTAATCTAGCAGTATGTAGGGTTTTACCTCCATCGAGAGGGCCCGAACCTGGGTAAACATTGTGTTCCCTGTCTCCTGTTAGCATCAACCTTCGATGCATAGTTCGGGACCCCCTACCTGAGATCCGCCGGTTTTGACACCAACAACTAGGTTAATAGGTTAGTCCCAAAAATCATATAAAATAGCATGTAAATGCATATAAAACATCCTAGATGGATAATATAATAGTATGGAACAATAAAAATTATAGATACATTAGAGACGTATCAAGACGACACCGTATGAATTGTGGTTTAGCAAGAAACCTAAGATGTTGTTTCTTAAAGTTTGGGGTTGCGATGCTTATGTGAGAAAGTTTCAACCTGATAAGCTCAAACCCAAATTGGAGAAGTGCGTCTTCATAGGATACCCAAAAGAAACTGTTGGGTACACCTTCTATCACAGATCCGAAGGCAAGATCTTTGTTGCTAAGAGTGGATCCTTTCGAGAGAAGGAGTTTCTCTAGAAAGAAGTGAGTGGGAGGAAAATAGAACTTGATGAGATAATTGTACCTACTCCCTTATTGGAAAGTAGTTCATCACAGAAATCAGTTCCAGTGATTCCTACACCAATTAGTGAGGAAGCTAATGATGATGATCATGAAAACTTCTGATCAAGTTACTACCAAACATCGTAGGTCAACCAAAGTAAGATCCACACCAGAGTGGTACGGTAATCCTGTTCTGGAGGTCATGTTACTTGACCATGACGAACCTACGAACTATGAGGAAGCGATGATGAGTCGAGATTCCGCAAAATGGCTTGAGGCCATGAAATCTGAGATAGAATCCATGTATGAGAACAAAGTGTGGACTTTGGTGGACTTGCCCGTTGATCGGCAATCCATTGAGAATAAATGGATCTTCAAGAGGAAGACGGACGCTGATAGTAGTGTTACTATCTACAAAGCTTGAATTGTCGCAAAAAGTTTTCGACAAGTTCAAGGTGTTGACTACGATGAGATTTTCTCACTCGTAGCAATTCTTAAGTCTGTCCGAATCATGTTAGCAATTGCCACATTTTATGAAATCTGGCAAATGGATGTCAAAACTGCATTCCTTAATGGATTTCTTAAAGAAGAGTTGTATATGATACAACAAGAAGGTTTTGTCAATCATTGATACGTCTCCGTCGTATCTACTTTTCCAAACACTTTTGCCCTTGTTTTGGACTCTAACTTGCATGATTTGAATGGAACTAACCTGGACTGACGCTGTTTTCAGCAGAATTACCATGGTGTTATTTATGTGCAGAAACAAAAGTTCTCGGAATGACCTGAAACTTCACGGAACGTATTTTTGGAAATAATAAAAAATCCTTGCAAAATATGAAGACCAGGGGGCCCACACCCTAGCCACGAGGGTGGGGGCGCGCCTACCCCCTTGGGCGTGCCCTCTTACCTCGTGGGCCCCCTGGAGCTCCTCCGACCTTAATTCCAACTCTATATATTTGCTTTCGGGGAGAAAAAAATCAAGGAGAAGGATTCATCGCGTTTTATGATACGGAGCCGCCGCCAAGCCCTAAAACCACTCGGGAGGGCTGATTTGGAGTCCGTTCGGGGCTCCGGAGAGGGGGATTCGTCACCATCATCATCATCAACCTTCCTCCATCACCAATTTTATGATGCTCACCGCTGTGCGTGAGTAATTTCATCATAGGCTTGCTGGACGATGATGGGTTGGATGAGATTTATCATGTAATCGAGTTAGTTTTGTTAGGGTTTGATCCCTAGTAGCCACTATGTTCTGAGATTGATGTTGTTATGATTTTGCTATGCTTAATGCTTGTCACTAGGGCCCGAGTGCCATGATTTCAGATCTGAACCTATTATGTTTTCATCAATATATGAGAGTTCTTGATCCTATCTTGCAAGTCTATAGTCACCTACTATGTGTTATGATCCGGCAACCCTGAAGTGACAATAATCGGGACCACGGTGATGACCGTAGTTTGAGGAGTTCATGTATTCACTATGTGTTAATGCTTTGGTCCGGTACTCTATTAAAAGGAGGCCTTAATATCCCTTAGTTTCCGCTAGGACCCCGCTGCCACGGGAGGGTAGGACAAAAGATGCCATGCAAGTTCTTTTCCATAAGCATGTATGACTATATTCGGAATAAATGCCTACATTACATTGATGAATTGGAGCTAGTTCTATGTCACCCTAGGTTATGACTGTTACATGATGAATCGCATCCGACATAATCCTCTATCACCGATCCATTGCCTACGAGCTTTCCATATATTGTTCTTTGCTTATTTACTTTTCCATTGCTATTGTTACAATCACTACAAAATACCAAAAACATTACTTTTACTACCGTTACTTTTGCTATCGTTACCACTACTATCATATTAATTTGCTACTAAACACATTGCTGCAGATATTAAGTTTCCAGGTGTGGTTGAATTGACAACTCATCTGCTAATACTTGAGAATATTCTTTGACTCCCCTTGTGTCGAATCAATAAATTTGGGTTGAATACTCTACCCTCGAAAACTGTTGCGATCCCCTATACTTGTGGGTTATCAAGACTATTTTCTGGCGCCGTTGCTGGGGAGCATAGCTCTATTCTTTGAGTCACTTGGGATTTATATCTGCTTATCATTATGAAGAATTTAAGAGATCCAAAAACCAAGATTTATCCCTCAACTACGAGGGGGTAAGGAACTGCCATCTAGCTCTGCACTTGATTCACCTTTTGTTTTGAGTAAGCTTGCAACACCTAAACCTGCTTCTGTTATTCGTTCTGATCTGTCGCATGTTATTGATGATGCCACTTCTGCTATGCATGATACTTATGATGAAACTACTTCTATGCTTGATACTACTGTGCCACTTGGTGAATTTCTTGATGAACAACTTGCTAGGGTTAGAGAGAATGAAATTATTGAAACTGATAATATTGATGAAAGGGATGATGAAGATTCTCCCCCTAATAAATATGAATCGCCTATTGTTCCTGAGGGTTATGTTTTGGAAAAAGAAGCTGCTATAGCTATTTTAGCTTGCAAAGATAGATACGAGCTCAAGAGGTTATTCGCTAAATGGAAGCAGCAATCTCTTAATGCTAGAATGAAACCTGACCCTGCTTTTGCTACTTCACCTATCTGTGTTACTGATAAGGATTATGAATTCTCTGTTGATCCTGATATAATTACTTTGGTTGAATCTAATCCTTTTTATGGCTATGAATCTAAAACTGGTGTGGCACATCTTACTAAATTAAATGATATAGCCACCCTGTTCACTAATGATGAGAAATCTCGCTACCTTTATATCCTTAAAATATTTCCGTTCTCATTAAAGGGTGATGCTAAGATATGGTTTAATTCTCTAGATCCTGGTTGTGTGCATAGTCCCCGGGATATGATTTATTACTTCTCTGCCAAATATCTCCCTGCTCATAAGAAACAAGCTGCCTTAAGGGATATATATAATTTTGTGCAAATTGAAGAAGAGAGTCTCCCACAAGCTTGGGGGAGGCTTCTCCAATTACTTAATGCTTTGCGTAATCATCCTATTAAGAAAAATGAAATACTTGATATCTTTTATAGTGGACTAACCGATGCTTCCAGAGATTACCTGGATAGTTGTGCTGGTTCTGTTTTCAGGGAAAGAACACTAGATGAAGCTGAAATTCTATTGAATAATATGTTGACAAATGAAAATAATTGGACACTTCATGAGCCAGCTCCTGAGCCTATTCCTAAACCAACTCCGAAGAAAAGAGGTGTTCTATTTCTCAGTCCTGAAGATATGCAAGAGGCAAAGAAATCTATGAAAGAAAAAGGTATTAAAGCTGAAGATGTTAAGAATTTACCTCCTATTGAAGAAATACATGGTCTTAATTTACCGCCTATTGAAGAAACATATGATCTTAATCCATTACCTATTGAAGAAATACATGGTCTTGATAACCCGACACAGGTAGTAAAGGTAAATTCTCTCTATAGTTATGATAAAGATGAAATCCCTCTTACTAAGTTTGCTAGCCAATGCTTAGATGAGTTTGATGATTTTATGGTGAAGCAAGAAGATTTTAATGCTTATTTTGGTAGAAAATTGAAATACAATTCAAATATGCTTGAACACTTGGGTGATTATATGGCTAATGTCAAAGGTGAACTTAAACTTATTAGTAAACATGCTTCTATGGTTACCACTCAAGTAGAACAAGTACTTAAGGCTCAAAATGATTTGCTAGTGAATTGAATAGTAAGAATAATGATTATGCTATTAGAGTGGCTACTAGAACTGGTAAAATGACTCGAGAACCTCTGTATCCTGAAGGCCACCCTAAGAGAATTGACCAAGATTCTCACAGAAATGATATAGATGTGCCTAGTACTTCTAAAAGGAAGAAAAAGAAAAATGATAGGAGTTTGCATGCTTCTAGTGAACCTATTGCTGAAACACAATGAGAATCCAAATGATGTTTCTATTTCTGATTCTGAAACACAATCTAGTAATGAACCTGAAACTAGTGATAATGTTAATGATAATGTTCATGTTGATGCTCAACCTAGCAATGATAATGATATAGAAATTGAACCCGCTGTTGATCTTGATAACCCACAAGCAAAGAATCAACGTTATGATAAGAAAGACTTTGTTGCTAGGAAACACAGAAAGGAAAGAGAGCCTTGGGTTCAGAAACCCATGCCTTTTCCTCCCAAACCATCCAAGAAAAAGGATGATGAGGATTTTGAGCGCTTTGCTGAAATGATTAGACCTATCTTTTTGCGTATGTGATAAACTGATATGCTTAAAATGAATCCTTATGCTAAGTACATGAAAGAAATTATCACTAATAAAAGAAAGATACCGGAAGCTGAAATTTCCACCATGCTTGCTAATTATACTTTTAAGGGTGGAATACCAAAGAAACTTGGAGATCCAGGAGTACCCACTATACCATGCTCCATTAAAAGAAACTATGTTAAAACCGTGTTATGTGATCTTGGAGCCGGTGTTAGTGTTATGCCTCTATCTTTATATCGTAGAGTTGATTTGAATAAGTTGACACCTACTGAAATATCTTTGCAAATGGCTGATAAATCAACTGTTATACCTGTCGGTATTTGTGAGGATGTGCCTGTTGTAGTTGCAAACATTACTATTTTAACGGACTTTGTTATTCCTGATATTCCCGGGGACGATAGTATGTCTATTATTCTTGGAAGACCCTTTTTGAATACTGCAGGGGCTGTTATTGATTGCAACAAAGGCAATGTCACTTTTCATGTCAATGGTAATGAGCATACGGTACACTTTCCGAGGAAACAACCTCAAGTTCATAGTATCAACTCTATTGGAAAAATTCCATCGATTATTATTGGAGGTTTTGAATTTCCTCTACCTACTGTCAAAAAGAAATATGATATTCTTATTATTGGGGATGTGCATATCCCCGTTGAGGTAACATAGTGTTATTCGAAATTTCTCCGGTTCCATGTTATTCGGAATGAGTTTGTTAACAACACTTGATCAACCTTGTTAGTGGATTCCTTTTGATGAGCATGAGATGGATGAAACTAGAAGGCACAACCTTCTGTACCCTCTCTCTACTTTCTGTTATTTAATTAAAATAAAGTAAAAATAGTATTTTCCTGTCTGTTTTCTGAATTATCCATGCAATATAAAAATACCCCAAAAATAAAAGTTCTTCTAATGCCCTAAAATTTAAATATGATTTTTCTGAAATATTTGAGAATATTTGGCACTGAGAACATAGCACAGGGGAATCCACCTGGCCACGAGGGTGGAGGGCATGCCCTACCCCCCTGGGCGCGCCCCCTGCCTCATGGGCCCACGGTGGCCCCCTCCACTTATTCCTGCACCCACACACTTCTTCTTCTTCCCAAAAAATCACCATCCAGCTCAAGCACGAGTTCTAGCTCATTTTGCTGCGATTTTCAATCTCCTTGCTCAAAGCACCTCTCACAAAACTGCTTGGGGAATTGTTCCTTGGTATGTGACTCCTCCATTGGTCCAATTAGTTTTTGTTCTAGTGCTCTATTCATTGCAAATTTGTGCTGCCTAGGTGACCATGTTCTTGAGCTTGCATGTCAAATTTATATGGTTCCAAGTAGTTCTAATGCATGATATAGGCTCTAGGCACTTGTAGGAGTTGTTGCTATCGATTTTGTTGAGCTTGTCTCACTTTTATTTGAAGTTACTAAAAATTTCAGATTATTTCATAAAATAATGAAGAGATTTTTGAGGGACTCATCGAGCCGAAGCTCGATGGAAAAGCAAAATAAAAAAGCAGAGAGGCCCAAATATAATTTGCCTCGCACCGCGGAGGTTCGGCCGTGTGAATGGCCTTCCGATGATTTCTTGAGAGCAACCGGGATTTATGATGATTTTTATGAATTGGCTGAGAATGCAGGCCTCACCACCTTCCTCCATGACCAACGCGAACAATATCTCTTACTCACCAATATCTTTGTGCAAAACTTTCATTTCCATGCTAGGAGCTCACCACCTACGGTGGAGTTTTATTTATATGATGAACATAAGGAGATGTCACTTTATGATTTTTGTCGGGTTTGTTTGATCCCTTTCGAGGGCACAATAGAGGAACCACACCGTGGTGATGTGGATGGGTTTATTCATACCATCACTGTAGGGGAAACGAGGAAGGTTTCCGATGCACGAATCACTAGCATACATTTTCCCGTTTTACGCTACTTTGCAATATTTGCTAGTCGTTGCTTAATTGGTCACGGAAACTGTGGAAACCTTAGTGTTCCTGATATTATTATTTCATTCCACGGTTTATTCTGTGACAACTCTGTTAGTATGGGCGGTATTATTGCTAAATGGTTAAGTCTGAACCGTACAAAGGGCCCCATCTTTGGAGGCATCTATGCTTCACGCCTAGCTGCACATTTTAACATACCTATTAGGCATTATGATAAGGAAGAAAAATTGCTACCCCTATTTATTTAGATTATAAGCAGGGGCGGAGCGAGCGCCCAGCGACCTGGGCACTTGCCCGGGCTCGCTGGCTACTTGACAACGTATGGTGACTTGTCACAACGGGGCAAATCCTCCTTCACATCGTGGTTTACCCGGGCAAACTGTGTTGGGCTTCCTTAAGTAGTGACCTATAAGCAAGAAGTTTAGCAGTTACGACCCAGTTAATTTCTAACACAAGTACTCTAAGGAACACAAACAGTACACAACCTCGTTCATCACTTGGACTATTCGTTACCCCTCAAAAAAATGGGAGCCTGGGATTGATCGTTCCTCACCTATCGTGGAGCTGATTGGCGGCACGCGGCGGCTGGACTGGGCACGCGGCCGGTGGCTTGCAGAGCTGGTGGGATCCATCCCAGGAGTGGCTTGCATCCTCAGCTGCTCATCATCTCCTTCCTGATGATTTGGTAAGATTGCTAACTAATTGAGGATTGAAAGACCTAGGCTTAAATTTTGAGATCCGGGCATGGGGAATTGACCATTGGGGATGATCACAATTTCAGTCTTTGATTCAGGATTTATTTAAGGTAACTGAATGTCATTTTTTTAAATGATAAACTGGCAGGAGCACCGCCTATTCATTTAGTTGAAAAGAGGGCTTATGTACATGAAGTGATTATTTTTTGACAGGAACTCAACGAAACACCATAAATAAAATCAAAACTAGTTCTGAGCTAACCAATCCCCTTGCTTTGTCTTGCGCTAACAAAAGCCATGTCCCATTGTTTAACGTACTCCAAGGCCAGAGTGGCCACTTCGATGTGGGTGAGAAGGATCTTGTTAAAGATGCGGTGGTTGCGATCCTTCCAGATATTTCATATCGTGTAGAGCCATCTCCCACTTTGACGACGCTCAACATCCTTGGATACAAAGGCAACCACGGACTCCCACCAATCCGAAACCCCATGGGAGTTAAAGCTATCGTTGGAGACGGGATGGTATCACCCGTCCATCCCGTCATATGACCCCCAGGCTACCTGGGAGAAGGGATAGTCCTTACAAAGGTGTGCAATGGTCTCAGGCGTGCAGCGCCGACATAGCTAACATATCACGTTGTGCGGCCACCCAAAAGTGGCAAGTATCTCGGGAGGAGGATTTCTCCTACAAAGGACAAGCTAGGCGAAAAATTTGCATTTTGGCATGGCATGTGAGGACTAAATCTTCGTGGTGGGAAACATGGGATATGATCCATGGAATTGAACTGCTTAAGCAGAGGCCATGGGGTGGATACCGTCGGTAGTCCACTTCCAACAGGTATTGTCCACTTCTTTTTACAAGGAAGGGCCTCTTCACTAAATTTTAAATCATTAAATTTCACTTCAGAATTTTACTTAATAGTTAAAGTGAATTTGCGATTCGAAAGTTTGGTTCTATTTTATATTGTGTATATTCAAACAGACAATTTTTAATTCTTAGGTTACATACTTAGACTGACATTTGCCCATGCTCCACAAAAGTTCTGGCTCCGCCACTGATTATAAGAGTATGGTGGCACACAATTTTATTGTTAATAATAGGGAAGGGGAGCTTAAATACAAATTGCTCTTTGATAAACATCATCCTGAGACTATTACCCTGCCTGCTCCTTCCTTGTTTGATTTATCTATAGGCAAGTACCTTGTTCCGTTAGAGGCTATTCACACCTATCGGAACCCTACATCAGCCATAGAGCCAGAGACGGAACCACAAGTTGATCCTTCACAACAGTCTAATTACCAGTGGGATCCAGAGATGATTGCCAACCAGTGGCATTCGGAGTCTTCTTCTTCGCAGTACGACCCCAACTATTACGATGGATATCCGCCAGGACAGCCGTGGCCATAGACCAACTTACGACAAAAGCCTAAGCTTGGGGGAGTACGTATTTCCCACCAACATTACATTTATGTTCACACACCCATTGCTAGATGTCGGTGCTCATACTTTTTCATTGTATCATCCATGCTAGTTTATTTTCTCTTTTTATGCTTTCTTCTTGTGTGTTTAATAAACCTTAAGAAAAACCAAAAAAAAATAGTTGTAGCTTTTAGCTATTTTTAATTTCCATGCTTGTAGTAGTAATTAAAAAGAAAACCCAAAAAGATTTCCTGTTCTTATTTTGCTTGTTGGGAGCTTTCCCGTGTAAATAGTTTTATTTCTTTCCTTTTCTTTGGGGGTCGATAGGAGAAGACCATGATTAAATTGTTGAAGTGGCTCTTCTATGCATTATTGTTGATTTAACCAAGAGCCCGTATTGCCTTGTCTTCTCCTGTTTATTGAATGCTCGCAGATTCCAGCTTAGTCCAATGCACGCGCACTATTATTATTATTCACATCATTCAGTCGTGCAAGTGAAAGGCAATTATGACGATATATCATGGACTGACTGAGATGAGAAAAGCTGGTATGAACTCGACCTCTCTTTTTTTGTAAATATGATTAGTTCATCGTTCCTGATTCAGCCTATTACGAATAAACATGTTTGCAATGACAACTAGATATCATAGTTTCTTGTGCCATGCTTGATTAGCTAGGAGCTTATAATGGTTTACCTTGCGTGCCAACATGCTATTAAAATGGTTGTGATGTGGTATGATAGGGTGGTGTCCTCCTCTGAATGATTTAAGTGACTTGACTTGGCGCATGTTCACGCATGTAGTTGAAACAAAATCAACATAGCCTTCATGATATTTATGTTCATGGTGGATTATATCCTACTCATGCTTGCATTTGGTGTTGATTAATTTTAATACATGTTCATGACTATTGTCGCTCTCTAGCTGGTCGCTTCCCAGTCTTTTTCTAGCCTTCACCTGTACTAAGCGGGAATACTGCTTGTGCATCCAACTCCATAAACCCCAAAGTTATTCCATATGAGTCCACCATACCTACCTATATACGGTATCTACCTGACGTTCCAAGTAAATTTGTATGTGCCAAACTCTAAACCTTCAAATAAATATCATGTTTTGTATGCTCGAATAGCTCATGTATCAACTAGGGCTGTCCGTATCTTCCATGTTAGGCGGGTTATTCTCAAGAGGAGTGGACTCCGCCCCTCACTCACGAGAAAATGGATGGTCATCGGGATGCCCAGTCCCATGCTTTATGCAAATCAAATCAAAATAATTGCAAACAAAACTCCCCCTGGGACTCTTGTTAGTTGGAGGCACTCGTTGTTTCGAGCAAGCCATGGATTGATGCTTGTTGGTGGAGGGGGAGTATAAACTTTATCATTCTGTTTGGGAACCGCCTATAATGTGTGTAGCATGGAAGATATCGCCATCTCTTGGTTGTTATGTTGACAATGAAAGTATACCGCTCAAAATATTATTCACCTCTATTTCAAAACCGAGCTTTGGCACCTCTACAAATCCATGCTTCCCTCTGTGAAGGGCTGAAAGGATCGAGAAGAGGTGTCTGGAGTGGGGGTGATTAGACACTAGGTGCTAAAAGTTGCAGTTTTTAAATTCTTTAGGTTGAAGTGGATTTTTGGCACAAGTTTAACAAACACAATACATATCAAGCAAGCATGCATGCAAAGAGTATATGAGCAGTGGAAAGTAAAGCATGCAACTTGCAAGAATGTAAAGAGAAGGGTTTGGAAGATTCAAACGCAATTGGAGACACGGATGTTTTTGTCGTGGTTCCAACAGGTGGTGCTATCATACATCCACATTGATGGAGACTTCAACCCACGAAGGGTAACGGTTGTGCGAGTCCACGGAGGGCTCCACCCACGAAGGGTACACGAAGAAGCAACCTTGTCTATCCCACCATGGCCATCGCCCACGAAGGACTTGCCTCACTAGCGATAGATCTTCACGAAGTAGGCGATCTCCTTGCCCTTACAAACTCCTTGGTTCAACTCCACAATCTTGTCAGAGGCTCCCAAGTGACACCTAGCCAAACTAGGAGACACCACTCTCCAAGAAGTAACAAATGGTGTGTTGATGATGAACTCCTTGCTCTTGTGCTTCAAATGATAGTCTCCCCAACACTCAACTCTCTCTCACAGGATATGGATTTGGTGGAAAGAAGATTTGAGTGGAAAGCAACTTAGGAAGGCTAGAGATCAAGATTCATATGGTAGGAATGGAATATCTTGGTCTCAACACAAGTGTAGGTGGTTCTCTCTCAGAAAATATAGGTTGGAAGTGTAGGTTTGTTATGATGGCTCTCTCCATGAATGAAGAGGTGGTGGAGGGGTATATATAGCCTCCACACAAAATATAACCATTACACATAACTTTCCAAACTCGGTGGGACCGAATGATTAAACTCGGTCGAACCGATTCAGCAAAGCTAGTGATCGTTAGGGTTTTCGGTGGGACCAACATGCACTCGGTAGGATCGATATGATTAGGGTTAGGGCATAACGTAATCTCGGTGAAACCGATTACACAAACTTGGTGAGACCGATTTTGGTAATAAGCTAACCAGAGAGTTGGTCAGGTAAACTCGGTGGGACCGATCGCTCATTTTGGTGAGACCGAAATGTTACAAAAGGGAACCAGAGAGTTTACATTGCAATTTCGGTGGGACGGGTCGCAAGTTTCGGTGAGACCGAAAGTATTGCAATAGGCAACAGAGAGTTTGCAATCCCATCTCAGTGAGACCGAGATCCCTATCGGTGAGACCAATTTGCCTAGGGTTTGTGGCAGTGGCTATGACATTTGAAACTCGGTGGCGCTGGATAGAAAGAATCGGTGGGGCCGAGTTTGACTTTTGGTTTGGGTCATATGTGGGTGTGAGGAAGTAGTTAAGGGTTTTGGAGCATATCACTAAGAATTTTGAGCAAGAACCTCATCAAGCAACACCTCATCCCTCCTTGATAGTATTGGCTTTTCCTATAGACTCAATGTGATCTTGGATCACTAAAATGGAAAATGTAGAGTCTTGAGCTTTGAGCCAATCCTTTTTCCTTAGCATCTTGAAGGGGTTTCACATCCTCTAGTCCATGCCACTTCGCTGTTGAACTTATCTGAAACATACTAGATAAAAATGTTAGTCCAACAAGAGATATGTTGACATTAATTACCAAAACCACCTAGGGAGCACTTGTGCTTTCAATCTCCCCCTTTTTGGTAATTGATGACAACATACATCAAAGCTTTAGATCAAGATATTAAGAGTAGTAAGTAAAGCTTTGGAAAGACATGTAACTTGCATAGGCTCCCCCTACATGTATGCAATCATGTGAATATGGAATATAGGAGCATGTGAATGCATAAACATGATAGAGTAAGCAATGTGTTACATGTATCTTGGCTATATGCATCAGAGCAAATGATGAAAATATGAGAAATGTACTTTCATGCTCATGAGTCCTTCTTGCAAATAGTATGTACATCAGCAAGAAATTCTCATTCACATGACTGTGATGCATATACTTACCTTGTGGTCTTGAGTTGGCTTAGGATGGGATGAACCTGCGTAAACAAGGTTAGATAACACAGATACACCTATTGGCCAGAGCAACCAAGAGAAACCACAAGAGTACCAAGACTGTGATGACATGTAGAGTGAGTACTAAGTACCACATTGGATAAAGACATGTCCCCAAAGGTAAAGATGTGCAATAAATTCAAGGATTTACTTCCCTTAGATGTCTTGCTCCCCCTGAGTCTAACATGGGATATTGGGAGAAGATAGGGAACAGAAAATCAGAGCTCAAAGGAAATAAACAGAGCTAATGCAATCGAGCAAACATGAACATGTCTTTCCCTTCTTGAAGACATGTGACTTCTCTCCTCTTGAACACCGAGCATCTGGGGTCTCTTTCTTCCCTAGAGTATTCACTCCACTATAGATATGATTAAGCTTTGATGTGATGGTCTCTCTCTCCCCCTTTGACATCAATTTCCAAGAAGGGTTCTTCTGGATTTTTTTTCATGATGGGTTTGGTCCTTGAGTCACAGAGCAAAGCAGCAAGTTGAGTAGGATGCTGGTCAAGGACAAGATTCATTGAGTGAAGTTGGATTAAAAAGAACTCAGAAACAAGTGGCAAGATGTTTTTCCTGCAGTGAAATCGGTAGCACCGAGTTTGGTTTTCGGTGGCACCGAAAGGGTTTGGTTGGACCAAAGTAAATAGCCCGGTGTGACCGAGTTCATCACAGAGAAAACACTTGACACCTCAGCTCACTAGACAAGCAAGATCTCACAAGGATTTGCAAGGAATTTAATGCATAAGATGTAGAACAGAAAATAAAAGAGAAGAAACTAAAAATAATCTAGATGAATTTAAAGAGGGAAACAAATATGCATGAGACAAATGCAAGAGCACAGAAAAGAACACAAGATAACTTCATCTAGAATTGGGCGGTGACAAAATCACCTATGTTAGAGTATATTGACTTAGGAGTCAAGTGAGATCACTTGATCTTTGGTCATACTCATCGTTTAAGCTCAAAATGGGGTTACCATTTTTCGTGAAAGCATCTTGATGTATTCACATCTTGTTGAGTTGCTTTATCCCATGATTTGGAGTAAAGCTTCTCTAAAATGGAATAACATACCTTGGGTGGTGGTGTTGATCATGATCATGTAGTTGAACTTGTGTGGGTTGCTCAAGGTTGATGTAGCTCATCAAGAGTTGGGAGCATCACTTGAAGTTTGAGTTCATCTACCTACATGGGTTAGTTTTTGCAAGGAAGAGCACTTGTGTGTCCAAAGTGACAATCATGATAGAATTTGTCAAAGGATATGTTTGAATGGTTGCATGCTTCCTTGTCTTCATCCACCATTGTGTAGCAACTTGGTGATATAGAAATTGCTCAAGATGTGAGTGAGTTGCAATCTCATAGATTTCGATTCATCCAAATACCTACACGGGTTAGATAGCATGCAAGGTGCAAATATATCCAAGACATAAGATAGTCAACATAAGAGAAATATCAAGGATTAGTCATAAGCGCATGCCTTGCATGTATTAAATGGAGTTCCTACTCCAAGTTTGAAGCATCAATGATGTTCAATTCACCTCTTAACCTGCAAAACACTTTCTCATCGAGTGGTTTGGTAAATATATCCGCCAATTTCTTATCGGTGCGAACATGCTTAAGATTAATGTCCCCTTTGGCAACATGATCTCGAATGAAATGATGACGAACTTCAATATGCTTAGTTCGAGAATGTTGCACGGGATTGTGAGCAATCTTAATAGCACTTTCATTGTCACAAAGCAATGGAACATGTTTCACATTGATCCCATAATCTTTAAGAGTTTGGGTCATCCAAAAGTAATTGAGCACAACATGATCCAGCGACAATATATTCCACTTCGGCGGTGGATAAGGATACCGAGTTTTGTTTCTTGGAGGACCAAGAGACAAGAGATCTACCAAGAAATTGACAAGTACCCGAAGTTGACTTTCTATCAACCTTGTCACCGACATAGTCCGAATTGGAGTAGCCAACAAGATCAAAGGAAGCCCTCTTTGGATACCAAATGCCAAAATTTGGTGTATGGATTAAGTATCTCACTATCCTTTTCACGGCCTTAAGATGACATTCTTTAGGAGCAGCTTGATATCGTGCACACATGCACACACTTAGCATAATATCGGGACGTGAAGCACGTAGATATAACAATGAACCAATCATAGAGCGATAAACCTTTTGATCAACCGGTTCACCATCTTTGGTTAAATCAAGATGTCCACTAGTAGGCATGGGTGTAGTCATACCTTTGCATTCTTGCATATTGAACTTCTTGAATAAGTCCTTGGTGTACTTTGTTTGAGATACAAAGGTGACTTCCTTAGTTTGCTTGATTTGCAAACCGAGAAAGAATTTGAGTTCACTCATCATCGACATCTCAAACTTCTTCGACATTACCTTTCCAAACTTTTCACTAAAATGAGGGTTAGTTGATCCAAATATAATATCATCGACATAAATTTGGCATACAACTAGTTCTCCATTAATCCTTTTAGTAAAAAGAGTAGAATCTATTTTTCCAATTTCAAACCCTTTTTCAATAAGAAACTTGGTCAAGCATTTATACCATGCTCTAGGAGCTTGTTTAAGACCATAAAGAGCTTTGTGAAGTTTGTAAACATGATTAGGTTTCTTAGGATTGACAAATCCAGGAGGTTGCTTAACATAAACTTCCTCCTCAATTTCACCATTCAGAAAAGCACTTTTAATGTCCATTTGGTATAAGGTGATATCATGATGATTAGCATAGGCAAGTAAGATGCGGATGGACTCAAGTCTAGCAACGGGGGCATATGTCTCACCATAGTCCATACCTTCGACTTGAGTGTAGCCTTGGGCGACTAGGTGTGCTTTGTTGCGGACAACTTGACCATCTTCATCTTGCTTGTTGCGAAACACCCATTTGGTACCAATGATGTTTTGGTTGTTGTCGGGCTTTTCAACCAATTTCCACACTTGATTTCTCTCAAAGTTGTGTAGCTCTTCATGCATAGCGTTTATCCAATCTGGATCTTCCAATGCTTCTTCAACCTTCATAGGTTCAATGCGAGAGATGAATGAGTAATGTTCACAAAAGTTAGCTAAACGAGTTCTTGAGCGAGTGATTCTCCCGGTTTGGATATCATTGTAGATTTGCTCGACGGGATGATCTTTAGCAATTCTTGCTCGAACTCGTGAAAGCTTTTGCTTGGATCTTGGTTGAACATCTTCTTCATCTTGTTCTTCTTCTTGGCCTTCTTAATTGTTGACATTGTCATTCTCTTGTCGTGGTGGAGAAGGAGGTTGTTGGCGTTCCTCTTGATGCACTTCCTCGTTTTCTTCATCTTGATGTGTCCCACTTGTGGATGCTTCCGTATCAACTCTTGGTTCACCTTGTCGTGATGTAGAAGCTTCCACTTGGACGGACGAGGTACTCTCCTTCACCTCCGTTGGACGAATCTTGCCAATAGACAAGTCTGGGATTGCTTCCGAAGGGTCTTTGTCTCCTACATCAATTCGCAATTGCTCTACTTGCGAGCCGTTAGATTCATCAAACTTCACATCTACCGTCTCTTCAACCTTTCGGGTGAAATTATTGTAGACACAGTATGTGTGAGAGTTTGAGCCATAACCAAGTAGAAAACCTTCATGAGACTTAGGAGCAAATTTAGAACGACGATGCTTATCAAGAATGTAGCACTTTGAGCCGAATACTCGAAAGTATCCAACTTGTGGTTTGTTACCGGTGAGGAGCTCGTATGTCGTCTTGCCGAGTAGCTTGTGAAGATACAAGAGATTTTTTGCATGACAAGCTGTCTCAACCGCTTCCGCCCAAAAGTGTTTTGGCGTCTTGTACTCATCAAGCATCGTTCTTGCCATCTCAATAAGAGTCTGGTTCTTCCTCTCAATGACTCCATTTTGTTCAGGTGTGTACGTAGCCGAGAAATCATGTGAAATCCCTTCTTCGTCAAGAAAGGTATCCACATTTGCATTCTTGAACTCTGTTCCGTTGTCGCTTCGAACCTTCTTGATCTTCACGTCAAATTGATTTTGGGCCTTCTTAGCAAAGTTTTTGAAGATCTTTTGGACCTGCGATTTGTCATCAAGAAAGAACACCCACGTAAATCTTGAAAAATCATCAACTATGACTAGTCCAAATGAGTTACCACCGAGACTCTTGTAGGCATTTGGACCAAAGAGATCCATGTCAAGTAGCTCGAGTGGTCTTCTCGTGGTCATGATGTTCTTTGCATGATGACTTCCTCCAACTTGTTTCCCCTCCTGACAAGCACTACAAAGTCTATCCTTGTCAAATATAACATCTTTTACTCCAAGGATATGATCACCTTTAATAAGCTTGTCAAGGTTTCGCATACCAACATGACCTAATCGTCTATGACATAACCAACCTTTAGAAGATTTAGCAATTAACCAAGTTCTAGGTTGAGCCTTTTTAGTGAAATCAACAATGTAAAGATCGCCTCTACGTATTCTGGTAAAGACCATTTTACGATTGTCTCTACGAAACACTTGGCAATCTACTTCAGTGAATAGGATATTGAAACCGAAATCAGCAAGTCTAGATACTGAAAGTAAATTGTACCCAAGAGATTCAACGAGCATGGAATTTTGTATGGAGCTATCATGTGAGATGGCCACCTTACCGAGGCCAACCACCTTACCCTTTGAGTTATCACCAAAGGTGACATATTTTCGAGGGCCGCCGTTTTCAGCAAGCTCACGGAACATATCTTTATCTCCGGTCATATGATCAATACATCCACTATCATTAGTCACTATCATCATCATCCTCACCAGAGTATCCATGTTCAACATCATCTTGTGATTGATCAATTCCTAGAGAGGGTAATTCATTAGATAAATGATCATTTCTATAGTTATCTTTATGAATTCTAATAGCTCTGGAAATGATATTGCTAATAATTCCAACATCTCCTTTGGCACTCGTAAGATTAGTGAGCTCAAATAAGCAGTCACCAAAATTGGGATCATTGGAATTCATCTTAATCAAGGCAATGGATTTATGGAGAATTTTATCTAGATCTTTCAAGGAATAATTTGGAAAGAGTTCCTCAAGAAATTTCCATATGGTGTAGGCACACTTAAGAGTAGGCAAACATCCAATCAAGTTTCTAGGCAAGCCTCTAGTGATAAGATTAACAGTTCTAAGGTTGCGGATCATGTCAATAGACTCATCAAGGGTAGGATGCAAAGGATCAACATGAGGTGCACAAGGGCTAGTAATGTACTTGTTCAAATGATATTCATTGAAAATCTCAAGTATTTCATTTTTCCACTCATGAAAATATTCTCCATCAAGAATACGCACTCTACGTCTAAGACTCCCCAAAGTAGACTCATCCATCTTCCTCCAATGGTGTTTAAACCAAGGCAATGGAGACCAATGCTCTGATACCAATTGAAAGGATCGAGAAAAGGTGTCTAGAGGGGGGTTGATTAGACACTAGGTGCTAAAAGTTGCAGTTTTCAAATTCTTTAGGTTGAAGTGGATTTTTGGCACAAGTTTAACAAACACAATACATATCAAGCAAGCATGCAAAGAGTATATGAGCAGCGGAAAGTAAAGCATGCAACTTGCACGAATGTAAAGAGAAGGGTTTGGAAGATTCAAACGCAATTGGAGACACGGATGTTTTTGTCGTGGTTCCGATAGGTGGTGCTATCGTACATCCACGTTGATGGAGACTTCAACCCACGAAGGGTAACGGTTGCGCGAGTCCACGGAGGGCTCCACCCATGAAGGGTCCACGAAGAAGCAACCTTGTCTGTCCCACCATGGCCATCGCCAAGGAAGGACTTGCCTCACTAGCGGTAGATCTTCACGAAGTAGGTGATCTCCTTGCCCTTACAAACTCCTTGGTTCAACTCCACAATCTTGTCAGAGGCTCCCAAGTGACACCTAGCCAATCTAGGAGACACCACTCTCCAAGAAGTAACAAATGGTGTGTTGATGATGAACTCCTTGCTCTTGTGCTTCAAATGATAGTCTCCCCAACACTCAACTCTCTCTCACAGGATATGGATTTGGTGGAAAGAAGATTTGAGTGGAAAGCAACTTGGGAAGGCTAGAGATCAAGATTCATATGGTAGGAATGGAATATCTTGGTCCCAACACAAGTGTAGGTGGTTCTCTCTCAGAAAATATAGGTTGGAAGTGTAGGTTTGTTCTGATGGCTCTCTCCACGAATGAAGAGGTGGTGGAGGGGTATATATAGCCTCCACACAAAATCTAACCGTTATACATAACTTTCCAAACTCGGTGGGACCGAATGATTAAACTCGGTTGGACCGATTCAGCAAAGCTAGTGACCGTTAGGGTTTTTGGTGGGACCGACATGCAACTCGGTAGGACCGATATGATTAGGGTTAGGGCATAACGTAATCTCGGTGAAACCGACTACACAAACTCGGTGAGACCGATTTTGGTAATAAGCTAACCAGAGAGTTGGTCAGGTAAACCCGGTGGGACCAATCGCTCATTTCGGTGAGACCGAAATGTTACAAAAGGGAACCGGAGAGTTTACATTGTAGTTTTGGTGGGACGGATCACAAGTTTCGGTGAGACCAAAAGTATTGCAATAGGCAGCAGAGAGTTTGCAATCCCATCTCGGTGAGACCGAGATCCCTATCGGTGAGACCGATTTGCCTAGGGTTTGTGGCAGTGGCTATGACATTTGAAACTCGGTGGCGCCGGATAGAAAGAATCGGTGGGGTCGAGTTTGACTTTTGGTTTGGGTCATATGTGGATGTGAGAAAGTAGTTGAGGGTTTTGGAGCATATCACTAAGCATTTTGAGCAAGAACCTCATCAAGCAACACCTCATCCCTCCTTGATAGTATTGGCTTTTCCTATAGACTCAATGTGATCTTGGATCACTAAAATGGAAAATGTAGAGTCTTGAGCTTTGAGCTTGAGCCAATCCTTTGTCCTTAGCATCTTGAAGGGGTTTCACATCGTCTAGTCCATGCCACTTCACTGTTGAACTTATCTGAAAGATACTAGATAAAAATGTTAGAACAACAAGAGATATGTTGAAATTAATTACCAAAACCACCTAGGGAGCACTTGTGCTTTCAAGGGCCTATCTATTTACTTTTATGTTGAGTCATCATCCTCTTATTAAAAAGCACCAGTTGGAGAGCACCGCTGTCATTTGCATTCATTACTGTTAGTTTACATTGACTATGACTTGACTGGATATCTTTTACCATGAATTACAATGTCTAGTCAGTCCTTGATCTTTGAAGGTGCTCTGCATTTATGTTTTGCGGTTTCAGAAAGGGCTAGCGAGATACCATCTTGTTATATCATATTATGATTGTTTTGAGAAAGTGTTGTCTTCTGAGATTTATTATTATTGCTCGCTACTTGATTATGCCATTGATATGAGTAAACATGAGACCTAAGCGTTATTGTGAATATGGTTAGTTTATAATCTTTGCTGAAAATTTGAATGTTGGCTTTACATATTTGCAACAACAAGAGCAAATAGAGTTTGTAAAAGTTTTTCTTCATCACTTTCAGTTTGTCAACTGAATTGCTTGAGGACAAGCAAAGGTTTAAGCTTGGGGGAGTTGCTACGTCTCCGTCGTATCTACTTTTCCAAACACTTTTGCCCTTGTTTGGACTCTAACTTGCATGATTTGAATGGAACTAACCCGGACTGACGCTGTTTTCAGCAGAATTACCATGGTGTTATTTATGTGCAGAAACAAAAGTTCTCGGAATGACCTGAAACTTCACGGAACGTCTTTTTGGAAATAATAAAAAATCCTTGCAAAATATGAAGACCAGGGATCCCACACCCTAGCCACGAGGGTGGGGGCGCGCCTGCCCCCCCCCCTGGGCGCGCCCCCTACCTCATGGGCCCCCTGGAGCTCCTCCGGCCTCAACTCCAACACTATATATTTGCTTTCGGGGAGAAAAAAATCAAGGAGAAGGATTCATCGTGTTTTACGATACGGAGCCGCCTCCAAGCCCTAAAACCTCTCGGGAGGGCTGATCTGGAGTCCGTTCGGGGCTCCAGAGAGGGGGGGTTCGTCGCCATCATCATCATCAACCTTCCTCCATCACCAATTTTCATGATGCTCACCACCGTGCGTGAGTAATTCCATCGTAGGCTTACTGGACGGCGATGGGTTGGATGAGATTTATCATGTAATCGAGTTAGTTTTGTTAGGGTTTGATCCCTAGTATCCACTATGTTCTGAGATTGATGTTGCTATGACTTTGCTATGCTTAATGCTTGTCACTAGGGCCCGAGTGCCATGATTTGAGATCTGAACCTATTATGTTTTCATCAATATATGAGAGTTCTTGATCCTATCTTGCAAGTCTATAGTCACCTACTATGTGTTATGATCCGGCAACCCCGAAGCGACAATAATCGGGACCACTCCCGGTGATGACCGCAGTTTGAGGAGTTCATGTATTCACTATGTGTTAATGCTTTGGTCCGATACTCTATTAAAAGGAGGCCTTAATATCCCTTAGTTTCCGCTAGGACCCCGCTGCCACGGGAGGGTAGGACAAAAGATGTTATGCAAGTTCTTTTCCATAAGCACGTATGACTATATTCGGAATACATGCCTACATTACATTGATGAATTGGAGCTAGTTCTATGTCACCCTAGGTTATGCCTATTACATGATGAACCGCATCCGGCATAATTCTCTATCACCGATCCCTTGCCTACGAGCTTTCCATATATTGTTCTTTGCTTATTTACTTTTCCGTTTCTATTGTTACAATCACTACAAAATACCAAAAACATTACTTTTGCTACCGTTACTTTTGCTATCGTTACCACTACTATCATATTACTTTGCTACTAAACACTTTGCTGCAGATATTAAGTTTCCAGGTGTGGTTGAATTGACAACTCAGCTGCTAATACTTGAGAATATTCTTTGGCTCCCCTTGTGTCGAATCAATAAATTTGGGTTGAATACTCTACCCTCGAAAACTTTTGCGATCCCCTATACTTGTGGGTTATCAATCCTAAAGGTGCTAACATAGTGTGCAAGCTCCAGCAAACCATCTATGGACTGATGCAAACATCTCGGAGTTGGAATATACGCTCTGATGAGTTGATCAAAGCATATAGTTTTATACAGACTTGCGGTGAAGCCTGTATTTACAAGAAAGTGAGTGGGAGCACTACAACATTTCTGATAAGTATATGTGAATGACATATTATTGAACGGAAATAATGTAGAATTTTCTAATAAAGCATAAAGGAGTGTTTGAAAGGAGTTTTTCAAAGAAAGACCTTGGTGAAGCTGCTTACATATTGAGCATCAAGATCTATAGAAATAGAACAAGACACTTGATAAATTTTTTCAATGAGTACATACCTTGACAAGTTTTTGAAGTAGTTCAAAATGGGACAGTCAAAGAAGGAGTTCTTGCCTGTGTTGCAAGGTGTGAAGTTGAGTGAAGACTCAAAACCTGACCATGGCAGAAAATAGAAAGAGAATGAGAAGTCATTCCTTATGCCTCAGTCATAGGTTCTATAAAGTATGTTATGCTGTGTACCAGACCTATTGTGTACCTCACCATGAGTTTGGGTACAATTGTGATCCAGGAGTTGATCACTGAACAGCGGTCAAAATTATCCTTAGTGGAATAAGGAAATGTTTCTCGGTTATGGAGGTGACAAAGAGTTCATCGTAAGGAGTTACGTCAATGCAAGCTTTGACACTGATCTGGATGACTCTAAGTCTCGATCTAGATACATATTGAAAGTGGGAGCGATTAGCTAGAGTAGCTCCGTGCAGAGCATTGTAGACATAGAAAATTTGCAAAATACATACGGCTCTGAATGTGGCAGACCCGTTGACTAAACTTCTCTCACAAGAAAAACATGATCACTCTTTGGGTGTTAATCACATAGCGATGTGAACTAGATTATTGACTCTAGTAAACCCTTTGGGTATTAGTCACATAGCGATGTGAACTATTGGTGTTAAATCACATGGCGATGTGAACTAGATTATTGACTCTAGTGCAACTGGGAGACTGAAGGAAATATGCCCAAGAGGCAATAATAAAGTTGTTATTTATATTTCCTTATATCATGATAAATGTTTATTATTCATGCTAGAATTGTATTAACCGAAAACTTAGTACATGTGTGAATACATAGACAAAACAGAGTGTCCCTAGTATGCCTCTACTTGACTAGCTCGTTAATCAAAGATGGTTAAGTTTCCTGACCATAGACATGTGTTGTCATTTGATGAACGGGATCACATCATTAGAGAATGATGTGATGGACAAGACCCATCCTTTAGCTTAGCATAAATGATTGTTTAGTTTTATTGTTATTGCTTTCATCATGACTTATACATGTTCCTCTGACTATGAGATTATGCAACTCCTGAATACCGGAGGAACACCTTGTGTGCTATTAAACGTCACAACGTAACTGGGTGATTATAAAGATGCTTTACAGGTGTCTCCGATGGTGTTTGTTGAGTTGGCATAGATCGAGATTAGGATTTGTCACTCTAATTGTCGGAGAGGTATCTCTAGGCCCTCTCGGTAATGCACATCACTATAAGCCTTGCAAGCAATGTGACTAATGAGTTAGTTGCGAGATGTTGCATTACGGAACGAGTAAAGAGACTTTTCAGTGATGAGATTGAATTAGGTATGATGATACCGACGATCCAATCTCGGGCAAGTAATATACCGATGACAAAGGGAGCAACGTATATTGTTATGCGGTTTGACCGATAAAGATCTTCGTAGAATATGTAGGAGCCAATATGAGCGTCCAAATTCCACTATTGGTTATTGACCGAAGATGTGTCTCGATCATGTCTACATAGTTCTCAAACCCGTAGTGTCCGCATGCTTAACGTTCGATGACGATTTGTATTATGAGTTATGTGATTTGATGTACCGAAGGTTGTTCGGAGTCCCGGATGAGATCACAGACATGACAAGGAGTCTCGAAATGGTCGAGACGTAAAGATCAATATATTGGAAGGCTATATTCGTGTTGGGGAACGTAGTAATTTCAAAAAATTTCCTACGCACATGCAAGATCATGGTGATGCATAGCAACGAGAGGGGAGAGTGTGATCTACGTACCCTTGTAGATCGACAACGAAAGCGTTTGGTTGATGTAGTCGTACGTCTCCACGGCCCGACCGATCAAGCACCGAAACTACGGCACCTCCGAGTTCTAGCACACGTTCAGCTCGATGACGATCCCCGAGCTCCGATCCAGCAAAGCGTCGGGGAGGAGTTCCGTCAGCACGATGGCGTGGTGACGATTTTGATGTTCTACTGTCGCAGGGCTTCGCCTAACCACCGCTACAATATGACCGAGGTGGAATATGGTGGAGGGGGGCACCGCACACGGCTAAGGAACGATCATGAAGATCAACTTGTGTGTCTGGGGGTGCCCCCCTGCCCCCGTATATAAAGGAGCAAGGGGAGGAGGCCGGCCGGCCCTATAGGCGCGCCAGGAGGAGTCCTCCTAGTAGGAGTAGGACTCCTACTAGGAGGGGGAAAGAAGTGGGGAGGGAGAGGGAAAAGGGGGGGGCGCCGCCCCCCTCTCCTAGTCCAATTCGGACCAGGGGGAGGAGGCACGCAGCCCACCTCTGGCAGCCCCTCTCTCTCTCCACTAAGGCCCATATGGCCCATTACTTCTCCCGGAGGGGTTCCGGTAACCCTCCGGCTCCCCGGTTTTCTCTGAAATCACCCGGAACACTTCCGGTGTCCGAATATAGCCGTCCAATATATCAATCTTTATGTCTCGACCATTTCGAGACTCCTCATCATGTCCGTGATCACATCCGGGACTCCGAACTAACTTCGGTACATCAAAACTCATAAACTCATAATATAACTGTCATCGAAACCTTAAGCGTGCGGACCCTACGGGTTCGAGAACAATGTAGACATGACCGAGACACGTCTCCAGTCAATAACCAATAGCGGAACCTGGATGCTCATATTGGCTCCTACATATTCTACGAAGATCTTTATCGGTCAGACCGCATAACAACATACGTTGTTCCCTTTGTCATCGGTATGTTACTTGCCCGAGATTTGATCATCGGTATCTCAATACCTAGTTCAATCTCGTTACCGGCAAGTCTCTTTACTCGTTTCGTAATACATCATCTCGCAACTAACTCATTAGTTGCAATGCTTGCAAGGCTTATGTGATGTGCATTACCGAGAGGGCCCAGAGATACCTCTCCGACAATCGGAGTGACAAATCCTAATCTCGAAATACGCCAACCCAACATGTACCTTTGGAGACACCTGTAGAGTACCTTTATAATCACCCATTTACGTTGTGACGTTTGGTAGCACACAAAGTGTTCCTCCGGCAAACGGGAGTTGCATAATCTCATAGTCATAGGAACATGTATAAGTCATGAAGAAAGCAATAGCAACATACTAAACGATCGGGTGCTAAGCTAATGGAATGGGTCATGTCAATCAGATCATTCACCTAATGATGTGATCTCGTTAATCAAATAACAACTCCTTGTTCATGGTTAGGAAACATAACCATCTTTGATTAATGAGCTAGTCAAGTAGAGGCATACTAGTGACACTCTATTTGTCTATGTATTCACACATGTATTATGTTTCCGGTTAATACAATTCTAGCATGAATAATAAACATTTATCAAGATATAAGGAAATAAATAATAACTTTATTATTGCCTCTAGGGCATATTTCCTTCAGTCTCCCACTTGCACTAGAGTCAATAATCTAGATTACACAGTAATGATTCTAACACCCATGGAGCCTTGGCGCTGATCATGTTTTGCTCGTGGAAGAGGCTTAGTCAACGGGTCTGCAACATTCAGATCCGTATGTATCTTGCAAATCTCTATGTCTCCCACCTGGACTAGATCCCGGATGGAATTGAAGCATCTCTTGATGTGCTTGGTTCTCTTGTGAAATCTGGATTCCTTTGCCAAGGCAATTGCACCAGTATTGTCACAAAAGATTTTCATTGGACCCGATGCACTAGGTATGACACCTAGATCGGATATGAACTCCTTCATCCAGACTCCTTCATTTGCTGCTTCCGAAGCATCTATGTACTCCGCTTCACATGTAGATCCTGCTACAACACTTTTTTTAGAACTGCACCAACTGACAGCTCCACCGTTTAATGTAAACACGTATCCGGTTTACGATTTAGAATTGTCCGGATCAGTGTCAAAGCTTGCATCAACGTAACCTTTTACGATGAGCTGTTTGTCACCTCCATATATGAGAAACATATCCTTAGTCCTTTTCAGGTATTTTAGGATGTTCTTGACCGCTGTCCAGTGATCCACTCCTGGATTACTTTGGTACCTCCCTGCTAGACTTATAGCAAGGCACACATCAGGTCTGGTACACAGCATTGCATACATGATAGAGCCTATGACTGAAGCATAGGGAACATCTTTCATTTTCTCTCTATCTTCTGCAGTGGTCGGGCATTGAGTCTTACTCAACTTCACACCTTGTAACACAGGCAAGAACCCTTTCTTTGCTTGATCCATGTTGAACTTCTTCAAAACTTTGTCAAGGTATGTGCTTTGTGAAAGTCCAATTAAGCGTCTTGATCTATCTCTATAGATCTTAATGCCTAATATGTAAGCAGCTTCACCGAGGTCTTTCATTAAAAAACTCTTATTCAAGTATCCCTTTATGCTATCCAGAAATTCTATATCATTTCCAATTAGTAATATGTCATCTACATATAATATCAGAAATGCTACAGAGCTCCCACTCACTTTCTTGTAAATACAGGCTTCTCCAAAAGTCTGTATAAAACCAAATGCTTTGATCACACTATCAAAGCGTTTATTCCAACTCCGAGAGGCTTGCACCAGTCCATAAATGGATCGCTGGAGCTTGCACACTTTGTTAGCTCCCTTTGGATCGACAAAACCTTCTGGTTGCATCATATACAACTCTTCTTCCAGAAATCCATTCAGGAATGCAGTTTTGACATCCATCTGCCAAATTTCATAATCATAAAATGCGGCAATTGCTAACATGATTCGGACAGACTTAAGCATCGCTACGGGTGAGAAGGTCTCATCGTAGTCAATCCCTTGAACTTGCCGAAAACCTTTTGCGACAAGTCAAGCTTTGTAGACAGTAATATTACCGTCAGCGTCAGTATTCTTCTTGAAGATCCATTTATTCTCAATTGCTTGCCGATCATCGGGAAAGTCAACCAAAGTCCATACTTTGTTCTCATACATGGATCCCATCTCAGATTTCCTGGCTTCAAGCCATTTTGCGGAATTTGGGCTCACCATCGCTTCTTCATAGTTCGTAGGTTCATCATGATCTAGTAGCATGACTTGCAGAACAGGATTACCGTACCACTCTGGCGCGGATCTTACTCTGGTTGATCTACGAGGTTCAGTAGTATCTTGTTCTCAAGTTTCATGATCATTATCATTAGCTTCCTCACTAACTGGTGTAGGTGTCACAGAAACAATTTTCTGTGATGCACTACTTTCCAATAAGGGAGCAGGTACAGTTACCTCGTCAAGTTCTACTTTCCTCCCACTCACTTCTTTCGAGAGAAACTCCTTCTCTAGAAAGTTTCCGAACTTAGCAACAAAAGTTTTGCCTTCGGATCTGTGATAGAAGGTGTATCCAATAGTTTCCTTTGGATATCCTATGAAGACACATTTCTCCGATTTGGGTTCGAGCTTATCAGGTTGAAGCTTTTTCACATAAGCATCGCAGCCCCAAACATTCAGAAATGACAACTTTGGTTTCTTGCCAAACCACAGTTCATAAGGCGTCATCTCAACGGATTTTGATGGTGCCCTATTTAACGTGAATGTGGCCGTCTCTAGAGCGTATCCCCAAAACGATAGCGGTAAATCAGTAAGAGACATCATAGATCGCACCATATCTAGTAAAGTACGATTACGACGTTCGGACACACCATTACGCTGTGGTGTTCCGGGTGGCGTGAGTTGCGAAACTATTCCACAATTTTTCAAATGTACACCAAACTCGTAACTCAAATATTCTCCTCCACGATCAGATCGTAGGAATTTTTTTTCTTGTTACGATGATTTTCTACTTCACTCTGAAATTCTTTGAACTTTTCAAATGTTTCAGACTTGTGTTTCATTAAGTAGATATACCCATATCTGCTTAAGTCATCTGTGAAGGTGAGAAAGTAACGATATCCGCCACGAGCCTCAATATTCATCGGACCACATACATCTGTATGTATGATTTCCAACAAATCTGTTGCTCTCTCCATAGTACCGGAGAACGGTGTTTTAGTCATCTTGCCCATGAGGCACGGTTCGCAAGTACCAAGTGATTCATAATCAAGTGGTTCCAAAAGTCCATCAGTATGGAGTTTCTTCATGCGCTTTACACCGATATGACCTAAACGGCAGTGCCACAAATAGGTTGCACTATCATTATCAACTCTGCATCTTTTGGCTTCAACATTATGAATATGTGTGTTACTACTATCGAGATTCAATAAGAATAGACCACTCTTCAAGGGTGCATGACCATAAAAGATATTACTCATATAAATAGAACAACCATTATTCTCTGATTTAAATGAATAACCGTCTCGCATCAAACAAGATCCAGATATAATGTTCATGCTTAACGCTGGCACCAAATAACAATTATTTAGGTCTAATATTAATCCCGAAGGTAGATGTAGAGGTAGCGTGCCGACTGCGATCACATCGACTTTGGAACCGTTTCCCACGCGCATCGTCACCTCGTCCTTAGCCAATCTTCGCTTAATCCGTAGTCCCTGTTTCGAGTTGCAAATATTAGCAAAGAACCAGTATCAAATACCCAGGTGCTACTACGAGCATTAGTAAGGTACACATCAATAACATGTATATCACATATACCTTTGTTCACCTTGCCATCCTTCTTATCCGCCAAATACTTGGGGCAGTTCCGCTTCCAGTGACCAGTCTGCTTGCAGTAGAAGCACTCAGTTTCAGGCTTAGGTCCAGGTTTGGGTTTCTTCTCTTGAGTAGCAACTTGCTTGCCATTCTTTTTGAAGTTCCCCTTCTTCTTCCCTTTGCCCTTTTTCTTGAAACTAGTGGTCTTGTTGACCATCAACACTTGATGCTCCTTCTTGATTTCTACCTCCGCAGCTTTCAGCATTGCGAAGAGCTCGGGAATAGTCTTATTCATCCCTTGCATATTATAGTTCATCACGAAGCTCTTGTAGCTTGGTGGCAGTGATTGGAGAATTCTGTCAATGACGCAATCATCTGGAAGATTAACTCCCAATTGAATCAAGTGATTATTATACCCAGACATTTTGAGTATATGTTCACTGACAGAACTGTTCTCCTCCATCTTGCAGCTATAGAACTTATTGGAGACCTCATATCTCTCAATCCGGGCATTTGCTTGAAATATTAACTTCAACTCCTGGAACATCTCATATGCTCCATGACGTTCAAAACGTCGTTGAAGTCCCGATTCTAAGCCGTAAAGCATGGCACACTGAACTATCGAGTAGTCATCAGCTTTGCTCTGCCAGACGTTCATAACATCTGGTGTTGCTCCAGCAGCAGGCCTGGCACCCAGCGGTGCTTCCAGGACGTAATTCTTCTGTGCAGCAATGAGGATAGTCCTCAAGTTACGGACCCAGTCCGTGTAATTGCTACCATCATCTTTCAACTTTGCTTTCTCAAGGAACGCATTAAAATTCAACGGAACAACAGCACGAGCCATCTATCTACAATCAAGCATAAACAAGAAAGATACTATCAGGTACTAAGTTTCATGATAAATTTAGGTTCAATTAATTTAACTTAAAGAACTCCCACTTAGATAGACATCCCTCTAATCCTCTAAGTGATTACGTGATCCAAATTAACTAAACCATGTCCGATCATCACGTGAGATGGAGTAGTTTCATTGGTGAACATCACTATGTTGATCATATCTACTATATGATTCACGCTCGACCTTTCGGTCTCCGTGTTCCGAGGCCATATCTGTATATGCTTGGCTCGTCAAGTATAACCTGAGTATTCCGCGTGTGCAACTGTTTTGCACCCATTGTATTTGAACGTAGAGCCTATCACACCCGATCATCACGTGGTGTCTCAGCACAAAGAACTTTCGCAACGGTGCATACTCAGGGAGAACACTTCTTGATAATTAGTGAGAGATCATCTTATAATGCTATCGTCAATCAAAGCAAGATAAGATGCATAAAAGATAAACATCACATGCAATCAATATAAGTGATATGATATGGCCATCATCATCTTGTGCTTGTGATCTCCATCTCCAAAGCACCGTCGTGATCACCATCGTCACCGGCGCGACACCTTGATCTCCATCGTAGCATCGTTTCGTCTCGCCAATCTCATGCTTCCACGACTATCGCTACCGCTTAGTGATAAAGTAAAGCATTATAGCGTGATTGCATTGCATACAATAAAGCGACAACCATATGGCTCCTGCCAGTTGCCGATAACTCGGTTACAAAACATGATCATCTCATACAATAAAATTTAGCATCATGTCTTGACCATATCACATCACAACATGCCCTGCAAAAACAAGTTAGACGTTCTCTACTTTGTTGTTGCAAGTTTTACGTGGCTGCTACGGGCTTAAGCAAGAACCAATCTTACCTACGCATCAAAACCACAACGATAGTTTGTCAAGTTGGTGCTGCTTTAACCTTCGCAAGGACCGGGCGTAGCCACACTTGGTTCAACTAAAGTTGGAGAAACTGTCACCCGCAAGCCACCTATGTGCAAAGCACGTCGGGAGAACCGTTCTCGCGTAAGCGTACGCGTAATGTCGGTCCGGGCCGCTTCGTCCAACAATACCGCCGAACCAAAGTATGACATGCTGGTAAGCAGTATGACTTAAATCGCCCACAACTCACTTGTGTTCTACTCGTGCATATAACATCAACATATAAAACCTAGGCTCGGATGCCACTGTTGGGGAACGTAGTAATTTCAAAAAAATTCCTACGCACACGCAAGATCATGGTGATGCATAGCAACGAGAGGGGAGAGTGTGATCTACGTACCCTTGTAGATCGACAGCGGAAGCGTTTGGTTGATGTAGTCGTACGTCTCCACGGCCCGACCGATCAAGCACCGAAACTACGGCACCTCCGAGTTCTAGCACACGTTCAGCTCGATGACGATCCCCGGGCTCCGATCCAGCAAAGCGTCGGGGAGGAGTTCCGTCGGCACGACGGCGTGGTGACGATTTTGATGTTTTACTGTCGCAGGGCTTCGCCTAAGCACCGCTACAATATGACCGAGGTGGAATATGGTGGAGGGGGGCACCGCACACGGCTAAGGAACGATCACGAAGATCAACTTGTGTGTCTGGGGGTGCCCCCCTGCCCCCGTATATAAAGGAGCAAGGGGAGGAGGCCGGCCGGCCCTATAGGCGCGCCAGGAGGAGTCCTCCTCCTAGTAGGAGTAGGACTCCTACTAGGAGGGGGAAAGAAGTGGGGAGGGAGAGGGAAAAGGGGGGGCGCCGCCCCCCTCTCCTACTCCAATTCGGACCAGGGGGGAGGAGGCGCGCAGACCACCTCTGGCAGCCCCTCTCTCTCTCCACTAAGGCCCATATGGCCCATTACTTCTCCCGAAGGGGTTCCGGTAACCCTCCGGCTCTCCGGTTTTCTCCGAAATCACCCGGAACACTTCCGGTGTCCGAATATAGCCGTCCAATATATCAATCTTTATGTCTCGACCATTTTGAGACTCCTCGTCATGTCCGTGATCACATCCGGGACTCCGAACAATGTAGACATGACCGAGACACGTCTCCGGTCAATAACCAATAGCGGAACCTGGATGCTCATATTGGCTCCTACATATTCTACGAAGATCTTTATCGGTCAGACCGCATAACAACATACGTTGTTCCCTTTATCATCGGTATGTTACTTGCCCGAGATTTGATCGTCGGTATCTCAATACCTAGTTCAATCTCTTTACCGGCAAGTCTCTTTACTCGTTTCGTAATACATCATCTCGCAACTAACTAATTAGTTGCAATGCTTGCAAGGCTTATGTGATGTGCATTACCTGTTGGAAATATGCCCTAGAGGCAATAATAAAAGCATTATTATTATATTTCTTTGTTCATGATAATTGTCTTTATTCATGCTATAACTGTATTATCCAGAAATCGTAATACACGTGTGAATACATAGACCATAATATGTCCCTAGTAAGCCTCTAGTTGACTAGCTCGTTGATCAACAGATAGTCATGGTTTCCTGGCTATGGACATTGGATGTCATTGATAACGGGATCACATCATTAGGAGAATGATGTGATGGACAAGACCCAATCCTAAGCATAGCACAAAGATCGTGTAGTTCGTTTGCTAGAGCTTTTCCAATGTCAAGTATCTTTTCCTTTGACCATGAGATCGTGTAACTCCCGGATACCGTAGGAGTGCTTTGGGTGTACCAAACGTCACAACGTAACTGGGTGAATATAAAGGTGCACTACAGGTATCTCCGAAAGTGTCTGTTGGGTTGACACGGATCGAGACTGGGATTTGTCACTCCATATGATGGAGAGGTATCACTGGGCCCACTCGGTAATGCATCATCATAATGAGCTCAAAGTGACCAAGTGTCTAGTCACGGGATCATGCATTACGGTACGAGTAAAGTGACTTACCGGTAACGAGATTGAACAAGGTATTGGGATACAGATGATCGAATCTCGGGCAAGTAACATACCGATTGACAAAGGGAATTGCATACGGGGTTGCTTAAATCCTTGACATCGTGGTTCATCCGATGAGATCACCGTGGAGCATGTGGGAGCCAACATGGGTATCCAGATCCCGCTGTTGGTTATTGACCGGAGAGTCGTCTCGGTCATGTCTGCTTGTCTCCCGAACCCGTAGGGTCTACACACTTAAGGTTCGGTGACGCTAGGGTTGTGAAGATATGTATATGCAGTAACCCGAATGTTGTTCGGAGTCCCGGATGAGATCCCGGACGTCACGAGGAGTTCCGGAATGGTCCGGAGGTAAAGAATTATATATAGGAAGTGCTGTTTCGGCCATCGGGACAAGTTTCGGGGTTATCGGTATTGTACCGGGACCACCGGAGGGGTCCCGGGGGCCCACCGGGTGGGGCCACCTGTCCCGGGGGGCCAAATGGGCTGTAGGGGGTGCGCCTTGGCCTAGATGGTCCAAGGGCACCAGCCCCAAAAGCCCATGCGCCTAGGGTTCCACTTGAGGGAAGAGTCCCAATGGTGGAAGGCACCTCTAGGTGCCTTGGGGGGGAGGGAAACCTCCCCTTGGCTGCCGCACCTAGGAGATTGGATCTCCTAGGCTGGCGCACCACCCCCCTTGGCCCTCCTATATATAGTGGGGGAGAGGAGGGACTTGACACACCAGCCCCTGGCGCCTCCCTCTCTCCCCGTTACGTCTCTCTCTCGTAGTATAGGCGAAGCCCTGCTACTGTGACGCCCTGCATCCACCACCACGCCGTCGTGCTGCTGGATCTTCATCAACCTCTCCTTCCCCCTTGCTGGATCAAGAAGGAGGAGACATCTCCCGTCCCGTACGTGTGTTGAACGCGGAGGTGCCGTCCGTTCGGCGCTTGGTCATCGGTGATTTGGATCACGTCGTGTTTGACTACATCATCACCGTTCTTTGAACGCTTCCGCACGCGATCTACAAAGGTATGTAGATGCATCTAATCACTCGTTGCTAGATGAACTCATAGATAGATCTTGGTGAAACCGTAGGAAAATTTTTGTTTTTCTGCAACGTTCCCCAACAGTGGCATCATGAGCTAGGTCTATGCGTAGTTCTCTTGCACGAGTAGAACACAATTTGTTGTGGGCGTAGATGTTGTCAACTTTCTTGCTGCTACTAGTCTTATCTTGCTTCAACGGTATTGTGGGATGAAGCGGCCCGGACCAACCTTACACGTATGCTTACGTGAGACCGGTTCCACCGACTAACATGCACAAGTTGCATAAGGTGGCTGGCGGGTGTCTGTCTCTCCTACTTTAGTTGGAGCGGATTCGATGAACAGGGTCCTTGTGAAGGGTAAATAGAAGTTGACAAATCACGTTGTGGCTTTCACGTAGGTAAGAAAATGTTCTTGTTAGAACCCTACTTCAGCCACGTAAAACCTGCAACAACAATTAGAGGACGTCTAACTTGTTTTTGCAGCAAGTGCTTTGTGATATGATATGGCCAAAGTTGTGATGAATGATGAATGATCTATATGTGATGTATGAGATGTTCATGCTATTGTAATAGGAATCACAACTTACATGTCGATGAGTATGACGGTGACAGGATGATCATGGAGCCCCAAGATGGAGATCAAAGGAGCTATGTGATATTGGCCATATCATGTCACTATTATTATTTGATTGCATGTGATGTTTATCATGTTTTGCATCTTGTTTGCTTAGAACGACGGTAGTAAATAAGATGATCCCTCATAATAATTTCAAGAAAGTGTTCCCCCTAACTGTGCACCGTTGCTACAGTTCGTCGTTTCGAAGCACCACGTGATGATCGGGTGTGATAGATCCTTACGTTCACATACAACGGGTGTAAGACAGATTTACACACGCAATACACTTAGGTTGACTTGACGAGCCTAGCATGTGCATAGACATGGCCTCGAAACACAGAAGACCGAAAGGTCGAGCATGAGTTGTATAGAAGATACGATCAACATGAAGATGTTCACCGACGTTGACTAGTCCGTCTCACGTGATGATCGGACACGGCCTAGCCAACTCGGATCATGTTATACTTAGATGACTAGAAGAGGGATGTCTATCTAAGTGGGAGTTCATTATAATTTGATTAGATGAACTTAATTATCATGAACTTAGTCTAAAATATTTACAATATGTCTTGTAGATCAAATGGCCAATGTAGTCCTCAACTTCAACGCGTTCCTAGAGAAAACCAAGCTGAAAGACGATGGCAGCAACTATACGGACTGGGTCCAGAACCTGAGGATCATCCTCATAGCTGCCAAGAAAGAATATGTCCTACAAGCACCGCTAGGTGATCCACCCGTCCCACAGAACCAAGACGTTATGAACGCTTGGCAGACACGTGCCGATGACTACTCCCTCGTTCAGTGCGGCATGCTTTACAGCCTAGAGCCGGAGCTCCAAAAGCGTTTTGAGAGACATGGAGCATATGAGATGTTCGAAGAGCTGAAAATGGTTTTCCAAGCTCATGCCCGGGTCGAGACATATGAAGTCTCCGACAAATTCTTCAGCTGTAAGATGGAGGAAAATAGTTCTGTCAGTGAGCACATACTCACTATGTCTGGGTTACATAACCGCTTGACTCAGCTGGGAGTTAATCTCCCGGATGATGCGGTCATTGACAGAACCCTCCAGTCGCTTCCACCAAGCTACAAGAGCTTTGTGATGAACTTCAATATGCAGGGGATGGAAAAGACCATTCCTGAAGTATTTGCAATGCTGAAATCAGCAGAGGTAGAAGTCAAGAAGGAACATCAAGTGTTGATGGTCAATAAAACCACTAAGTTCAAGAAGGGCAAGGGTAAAAAGAACTTTGAGAAGGACGGCAAGGAAGTTGCCGTGCCCGGCAAGCAAGCTGCTGGGAAGAAGAAGTCAAAGTATGGACCCAAGCCTGAGACGGAGTGCTTTTATTGCAAAGGGAAGGGTCACTGGAAGCGGAACTGCCCCAAATACTTGGCGGACAAGAAGGCCGGCAAAACAAAAGGTATATGTGATATACATGTAATTGATGTGTACCTTACCAGTATGCGTAGTAACTCCTGGGTATTTGATACCGGTGCCGTTGCTCATATTTGTAACTCACAGCAGGAGCTGCAGAATAAACAGAGACTGGCGAAGGACGAGGTGACGATGCGCGTCGGGAATGATTCCAAGGTCGATGTGATCGCCGTCGGCACGCTACCTCTACATTTACCTACGGGATTAGTTATAAACCTCAATAATTGTTATTTAGTGCCAAGTTTGAGCATGAACATTGTATCAGGATCTCGTTTAATGCGAGATGGCTACTCATTTAAATATGAGAATAATGGTTGTTCTATTTATATGAGAGATATGTTTTATGGTCATGCTCCGATGGTCAATGGTTTATTCTTAATGAATCTCGAACGTAATATTACACATATTCATAGTGTGAATACCAAAAGATGTAGAGTTGATAACGATAGTCCCACATACTTGTGGCACTGCCGCCTTGGTCACATAGGTGTCAAACGCATGAAGAAGCTCCATGCAGATGGACTTTTAGAGTCTCTTGATTATGAATCATTTGACACGTGCGAATCATGCCTCATGGGTAAAATGACCAAGACTCCGTTCTCAGGAACAATGGAGCGAGCAACCAACTTATTGGAAATCATACATACTGATGTGTGCGGTCCAATGAGTGTTGAGGCTCACGGTGGCTATCGTTATGTTCTCACCCTCACTGATGACTTAAGTAGATATGGGTATGTCTACTTAATGAAACACAAGTCTGAAACCTTTGAAAAGTTCAAGGAATTTCAGAGTGAAGTTGAGAATCAACGTGACAGGAAAATCAAGTTTCTACGATCAGATCGTGGAGGAGAATACTTGAGTCACGAATTTGGCACACACTTAAGAAAATGTGGAATAGTTTCACAACTCACGCCGCCTGGAACACCTCAGCGTAATGGTGTGTCCGAACGTCGTAATCGCACTCTATTAGATATGGTGCGATCTATGATGTCTCTTGCCGATTTACCACTATCTTTTTGGGGCTATGCTTTAGAGACTGCCGCATTCACTTTAAATAGGGCACCGTCGAAATCCGTTGGGACGACACCGTTTGAATTATGGTTTGGGAAGAAACCTAAGCTGTCGTTTCTAAAAGTTTGGGGATCCGATGCTTATGTCAGGAAACTTCAACCTGAAAAGCTCGAACCCAAATCGGAAAAATGCGTCTTCATAGGATACCCTAAAGAAACCATTGGGTATATCTTCTACCTCAGATCCGAAGGCAAGATCTTTGTTGCCAAGAATGGATCCTTTCTAGAGGAAGATTTTCTCTCGAAAGAAGTAAGTGGGAGGAAAGTAGAACTTGATGAAGTATTACCTCTTGAACCGGAAAATGGCGCAACTCAAGAAAATGTTCCTGAGGCGCCTGCACCGACTAGAGAGGAAGTTATTGATGATGATCAAGATACTTCTGATCAAGCTCCTACTGAAATTCGAAGGTCCACAAGGACACGTTCCGCACCAGAGTGGTACGGCAACCCTGTCTTGGAAATCATGTTGTTAGACAACGGTGAACCTTCGAACTATGAAGAAGCGATGGCGGGCCCGGATTCCGACAAATGGCTAGAAGCCATGAAATCCGAGATAGGATCCATGTATGAAAACGAAGTATGGACTTTGACTGACTTGCCCGTTGAACGGCGAGCCATAGAAAATAAATGGATCTTCAAGAAGAAGACAGACGCGAATGGTAATGTGACCATCTATAAAGCTCGGCTTGTCGCTAAGGGTTATCGACAAGTTCAAGGAATTGACTACGATGAGACTTTCTCACCGGTAGCGAAGCTAAAGTCCGTCCGAATCATGTTAGCAATTGCCGCATTCTACGATTATGAGATATGGCAAATGGACGTCAAAACGGCATTCCTTAATGGTTTCCTTAAGGAAGAGTTGTATATGATGCAGCCGGAAGGTTTTGTCGATCCTAAGAATGCTGACAAGGTGTGCAAGCTCCAACGCTCGATTTATGGGCTGGTGCAAGCATCTCGGAGTTGGAACATTCGCTTTGATGAGATGATCAAAGCGTTTGGGTTTACGCAGACTTATGGAGAAGCCTGCGTTTACAAGAAAGTGAGTGGGAGCTCTGTAGCATTTCTCATACTATATGTAGATGACATACTTTTGATGGGAAGTGATATAGAACTCTTGGACAGCATCAAGGCCTACTTGAATAAAAGTTTTTCAATGAAGGACCTTGGAGAAGCTGCTTATATATTAGGCATCAAGATCTATAGAGATAGATCAAGACGCCTCATAGGTCTTTCACAAAGCACATACCTTGATAAGATTTTGAAGAAGTTCAAAATGAATCAGTCCAAGAAAGGGTTCTTGCTGTTTTGCAAGGTGTGAGATTGAGCTCGGCTCAATGCCCGACCACGGCAAAAGATAAAGAAGAGATGAGTGTCATCCCCTATGCTTCAGCCATAGGATCTATTATGTATGCCATGCTGTGTACCAGACCTGATGTAAACCTTGCTGTAAGTTTGGTAGGAAGGTACCAAAGTAATCCCGGCAAGGAACACTGGACAGCGGTCAAGAATATCCTGAAGTACCTGAAAAGGACAAAGGACATGTTTCTCGTTTATGGAGGTGACGAAGAGCTCGTCGTAAAGGGTTACGTCGACGCTAGCTTCGACACAGATCTGGATGACTCTAAGTCACAAACCGGATACGTGTATATGTTGAATGGAGGAGCAGTGAGCTGGTGCAGCTGCAAGCAGAGCGTCGTGGCGGGATCTACATGTGAAGCGGAGTACATGGCAGCCTCGGAGGCAGCACATGAAGCAATATGGGTGAAGGAGTTCATCACCGACCCAGGAGTCATACCCAATGCGTCGGGGCCAATCAAACTCTTTTGTGACAACACTGGAGCTATTGCACTTGCCAAGGAGCCCAGGTTTCACAAGAAGACAAGGCACATCAAGCGTCGCTTCAACTCCATTCGTGAAAATGTTCAAAATGGAGACATAGAGATTTGTAAAGTACATACGGACCTGAATGTAGCAGATCCGTTGACTAAACCTCTCCCTAGGGCAAAATATGATCAACACCAGAATTCCATGGGTGTTCGATTCATCACAATGTAACTAGATTATTGACTCTAGTGCAAGTGGGAGACTGTTGGAAATATGCCCTAGAGGCAATAATAAAAGCATTATTATTATATTTCTTTGTTCATGATAATTGTCTTTATTCATGCTATAACTGTATTATCCGGAAATCATAATACACGTGTGAATACATAGACCATAAGATGTCCCTAGTAAGCCTCTAGTTGACTAGCTCGTTGATCAACAGATAGTCATGGTTTCCTGGCTATGGACATTGGATGTCATTGATAATGGGATCACATCATTAGGAGAATGATGTGATGGACAAGACCCAATCCTAAGCATAGCACAAAGATCGTGTAGTTCGTTTGCTAGAGCTTTTCCAATGTCAAGTATCTTTTCCTTTGACCATGAGATCGTGTAACTCCCGGATACCGTAGGAGTGCTTTGGGTGTACCAAACGTCACAACGTAACTGGGTGACTATAAAGGTGCACTACAGGTATCTCCGGAAGTGTCTGTTGGGTTGACACGGATCGAGACTGGGATTTGTCACTCCATATGACGGAGAGGTATCACTGGGCCCACTCGGTAATGTATCATCATAATGAGCTCAAAGTGACCAAGTGTCTGGTCACGGGATCATGCATTACGGTACGAGTAAAGTGACTTGCCGGTAACGAGATTGAACAAGGTATTGGGATACAGACGATCGAATCTCGGGCAAGTAACATACCGATTGACAAAGGGAATTGCATACGGGGTTGCTTAAATCCTTGACATCGTGGTTCATCCGATGAGATCATCGTGGAGCATGTGGGAGCCAACATGGGTATCCAGATCCCGCTGTTGGTTATTGACCGGAGAGTCGTCTCGGTCATGTCTGCTTGTCTCCCGAACCCGTAGGGTCTACACACTTAAGGTTCGGTGACGCTAGGGTTGTGAAGATATGTATATGCAGTAACCTGAATGTTGTTCGGAGTCCCGGATGAGATCCCGGATGTCACGAGGAGTTCCGGAATGGTCCGGAGGTAAAGAATTATATATAGGAAGTGCTGTTTCGGCCATCGGGACAAGTTTCGGGGTTATCGGTATGTACCGGGACCACCGGAGGGGTCCCGGGGGCCCACCGGGTGGGGCCACCTGTCCCGGGGGGCCACATGGGCTGTAGGGGGTGCGCCTTGGCCTAGATGGGCCAAGGGCACCAGCCCCAAAAGCCCATGCGCCTAGGGTTCCACTTGAGGGAAGAGTCCCAATGGTGGAAGGCACCTCTAGGTGCCTTGGGGGGGAGGGAAACCTCCCCTTGGCTGCCGCACCTAGGAGATTGGATCTCCTAGGCTAGCGCACCACCCCCCTTGGCCCTCCTATATATAGTGGGGGAGAGGAGGGACTTGACACACCAGCCCCTGGCGCCTCCCTCTCTCCCCGTTACGTCTCTCTCTCGTAGTATAGGCGAAGCCCTGCTACTGTGACGCCCTGCATCCACCACCACGCCGTCGTGCTGCTGGATCTTCATCAACCTCTCCTTCCCCCTTGCTGGATCAAGAAGGAGGAGACATCTCCCGTCCCGTACGTGTGTTGAACGCGGAGGTGCCGTCCGTTCGACGCTTGGTCATCGGTGATTTGGATCACGTCATGTTCGACTACATCATCACCGTTCTTTGAACGCTTCCGCACGCGATCTACAAAGGTATGTAGATGCATCTAATCACTCGTTGCTAGATGAACTCATAGATAGATCTTGGTGAAACCGTAGGAAACTTTTTGTTTTTCTGCAACATTCCCCAACATTACCGAGAGGGCCCAGAGATACCTCTCCGACAATCGGAGTAACAAATCCTAATCTCGAAATACGCCAACCCAACATGTACCTTTGGAGACACCTGTAGAGTACCTTTATAATCACCCATTTACGTTGTGACGTTTGGTAGCACACAAAGTGTTCCTCCGGCAAACGGGAGTTGCATAATCTCATAGTCATAGGAACATGTATAAGTCATGAAGAAAGCAATAGCAACATACTAAACGATCGGGTGCTAAGCTAATGGAATGGGTCATGTCAATCAGATCATTCACCTAATGATGTGATCTTGTTAATCAAATAACAACTCCTTGTTCATGGTTAGGAAACATAACCATCTTTGATTAACGAGCTAGTCAAGTAGAGGCATACTAGTGACACTCTGTTTGTCTATGTATTCACACATGTATTATGTTTCCGGTTAATACAATTCTAGCATGAATAATAAACATTTATCATGATATAAGGAAATAAATAATAACTTTATTATTGCCTCTAGGGCATATTTCCTTCAATTCGGACATCGGAAAGGTTCCGAGTGATTCGGATATTTTTCAGAGTACTAGAGAGTTACAAGAATTTGCCGGGGGAACTAGTGGGCCTTAATGGCCATACGGGAAAGGAGAGAAGGGCCTCAAGGGGTGGTCGCCCCCCCCCATGGGCTGATCCGAATTGGACTAGGACGGGGTGGCGCCCCCCCCCCTCTTTCCTTCTCCCTCTCCCTCTCCTTCCTTCTTCTCCTACTTGGACTAGGAAAGGGGGAAATCTACTCCAACTAGGAGTAGGAATCCTCCTCTTGGGCGCGCTATGAGAGGGCCGACCCTCCCCCTCCTCCACTCCTTTATATACGCTCCAAGATTTGTTTAGCCGTGTGCGGTGTCCCCCTCCATAGATTTCCACCTCGGTCATATCGTTGTAGAGCTTAGGCGAAGCCCTGCGTCGGTAACTTCATCATCACCGTCATCACGCCGTCGTGCCAACGAAACTCTCCCTCGACCTCAGCTGGATCTAGAGTTCGTGGGACGTCACCGAGCTGAACGTGTGCAGATTGTGGAGGTGCCATACCTCCGGTGCTAGGATCAGTCGGATCATGAAGACGTACAACTACATCAACCGCGTTGTCATAACGCTTCTGCTTACAGTCTACGAGGGTACGTGGACAACACTCTCCCCTCTCGTTACTATGCATCACCTAAATGGATCTTGCGTGTGCGTAGGAATTTTTTTGAAATTACTGCGTTCCCCAACAGGTATGATGTGGTGTGCTCCAGGGGTCACCGGGCTTCACGTTTTCTTCCTGAAGTCAGATCTGGTACAGAGGGTCTCATGTGGTGACAATGACATCGGCGCAAGCCCAGAGCTTTTCTCCTGCCATGCTTGTTGATAGAGTCGGAGCTACGCGGCTGACTTTTTGGCATTGGCTGATGCAGGCCTAGGCACTTTGTTTGTGGTGAAGGTTGCATTGTCGTCAATGGTTGAGTGAGAGTTTCACTTGTGCTGGTGTATGACGATGACAACGGATTGCAATATCGACGGCGTGTGTGCGTTGTGCGTCGCCAGTTCGCCCTGATTGCCTTGTTTTTGCGGGAGTGGTGTGATAGCTTTTGGTCGGTTTTTCATTAATTAATCGCACAACTTTGGGACCGACTTGAAAAAGACATCCGGTGAATCGATCTTACACTTGATGACGGTTTAGTTATTAAATTAGTAAATCATATATGTATATGTATCTATACCCCTACTAATAAAGTAAGGTGTGTTTCGCCAATTTTTCATCCATTCACCGCCGAAAAAAATTCTACCCGAGGTGGTACTAAATTTTTATGTGTTTGTGTGCTAGAAAAACAATTTTAGTACGTGGGATGCGCATTATGGCCCAGCGAAGCCAGCTCACTTATTTTTCTGCCCACGCAGCTGGCAAAATTCTATTTATCGCACCGGGCGACAAATAGTCGAAGTTTCGCACAAGACAACCAATAATGGGCTGGCCCATTTTTTTCTGTGTTTTTATTTCTATTTTTATTCTCCTTTCCATATCTCTTTTTTCCCTTCCAAAGTTATTTCTCTTTTAGAATTGGACTCTGATAACTGACAACCATGTGACAGATTGCAAAACTACCAACCGACCTCTTCCTCTCGAACGAATCGCTCCCTTCGATCGAGCCTCCTCTAGCGGGCTCCTCCCGATTCTGGGCTGTGCCAACCTTCGATCCCACCTCTCGAACAAACCAACTCTGAGGTCGCGGGGTCGACCTGTCAGCAGTTAAAAAAAGGCACAAAAAATGGCATGCATGGGGGATCAAACCCACAGCATCATCACACACTAAATGTAATGACATCCAGTTGTGCTAGCCACCTTTATTGATTAGAATCAACATACACACTACTTGTATCTACTTGAGACGAGATAAAAAAAAAGACAACCAACAGTCTAGCCACCTTTATTGACTAGAATCAACCTACACGCTACTTGTATCTACTTGAGACGAGATAAAAAAAAAGACAACCAACAGTAACTGAAAATCCAAAACACCAGGCTCATTTGTTTGGGTTTTAGGACTATGCATTCTAGTTCCATCTTTTTTTCTGCATGTTTCACATCGGTTCACACGGTTCAAAAATCCGGAAGTCCCCTTCCCTCCTTTTTCAGATGCAAATTACAACGGTGTTTGCATTTAACTTATCATAAATGCGGGTCATATATTACCATACTATTTACATAGAAATTACCGGGGTATGTTCGTAAACAACGTTTTCCCGTTGTCAAATGTTACCGTGGTGATTGTACTTAAGTTATCGGGTATGAGCTTCATATATTATCATACTATTTATATAGAAGTTACCCGAGGATATTTTTCAATAGCCCCCCCCCCCCCCCCCCCCGCGTAAAAAATGGTACTACAGTGTTTATCTTAAGTTATTAGGTATGAAGTTTGTATATTATCATACTATTTACATAGAAGTTACTGGGGGTATCTTTTCAATAACTTTCCCCCCTTGGTTAAATTTACCGCGGTGTTTCTACGTAAATTATCATATATGTGGTTCGTATATTATCGTGCTATTTTCACATAATTTACCGGGTACGATTTTCAATAACATTTTCCCCTCTGAACAAAGTTAACGCGATGTTTGTACATAAATTATCCGCTAAGAGGTTCATATATTACCACGTCATTTTCACATAAGTACTGGGGTATGGCTTTTCAACAACTTTTTTCCTTTGGTCAATGTTACGCAGTGCTTTTACGTAAATTATCGGGTTCGTACAGAAGTATCAGGGTATGGTTTTTCAACAACCTTTTCCCTTTGCTCAAAGTTACTGCAGTGTTTGTACGTAAATTATCGGGTACGTATATTACTGTGCTATTTTCACATAAATTATTGTGGGAATATTTTTCAACAACTTTGTTTTCCTTTGGTCAAAGTTACAGTGGTGCTTGTATGTAAGTCATCGGGCATGGGGTGCTATTTATCACATAAGTTACTGGGGGTGTATGTTTTTTAACAACATTTTTCCCTTCGATTAAAATTACCGCGGTGTTTGTACGTGAGTTATTGGGTATGCTGTTAGTATGTTACTGTGCTATTTTCACATAAGTTATCGAGGTATGTTTTTAACAACTTCTTTTTCGTTTGGTCAAAGTTACCGTGTTATTTATGTGTAAATTATCATGTCTGCAGTGAGTATATTCCATGCTATTTGCACATAAGTTGTCGGGGGAGGGTATGTTGTTTCAACATTTTTTACCCGAGTCAAAAGTTATCGTGTTATTTGTACATGAGTTATCAGCTCTATGGTGTGTATATTACCATGTTATTTTACACATGAGTTGTCAGGGTATATTTTTCAATATTTTTTTCTTGGGTCAAATTACCATGGTGTTTGTATGTAATTTATCAGGTTATGGCATGTTTATTCTTATGCTATTTCAAAGAAGTCACAGAGGCATGTTTTCAAGAACTAATTTCCCCCGGTTCATTAGTTACCACATTGTTTGATCGAGTGATTTACACAAAAATTACCATACTAATTTTGCTAAAAAGACCTGCTACTCTATTCTGCTCCCTCCTGATTAATTTTTATGAATACAAGTTCCCTGTTACCGTTGATCAGATCCTTCGCTTCAAATGGGTAAATGTTTTCTAATAGTTCTAGATAAATGTATTTTTAGAAGAAGCTTAGTCAGCATGAACATTAATTAGTGTTGCAGGAGACATTCTCTATTGGAGAACTTACTCTTTCATATGAACTAAGCAAAATACTGCTCACAGATGAGATGCACAGGTCAACAAAAGAGGTGCTTCATAATTCATACTTAAAAATAGTCTCTGAAAAGGAGGCCCAAAAATACGTCCAAGGAAATTCCAAATGCTAATCACTGACAAAAAAATGTGAGAATCCTCAAAACCCAGTGACCAACTCATGTGATCATGGTAATACCTGATCCTGACCCCAACAGAAGGGGCAAAAGGAAGCCCAAAATCTGCCTTGATCAGTTTCTTTTGGTTATTGCTCGTCCACCTTGCTGTGTATAACTTGTTTCTCGTCAGCATACTGAACCACTTGCTTCTTTTATCCTAGGTGACGTTAACAATTAAACTGAAGCAAGGATAGGGAATTTGCACAAAAACATGCAAATATTTTTGCTCCATTTTTTCCAGCAAAGTTTGCCTACAAAGTACGTAGTAAGTACTACTTGTATACTAACCATGTCTTCATCTTAATCAACCGGCTTGCGAAAAATCGAATTGTTCATTCAATCATTATCACCACCTTGAGGGATTCATCACAAGTGGTTAGCAGGCGCTGCTGGAACCAGCCATTGAACTAATTCAGTAAGGTAAACTGAACCAAGGAGAACACACCAGAATCACAGACGAATTCAGTAGCAACAGCGGAGTGACGACGTTGTGTGCAAGACCTGGTGGCTCGGGGGCGTGAGTCCGTGGAGGCCATGAAGGCTCTCGTCGGCCGAGTCATGCGGCTGCTTTGGGTATAGGAGCGACATGCCGCTGCGGATGCCGATGGCCAGCGAGTAGTGCTGCTTCTGCGGCTCCGGTGCCTGGGGCCAACGCCCATCCGCCGCTGAAGCGCTCCTGTTTCAGAATTGGATCGGCATGCGTGTCCGCCGCGGAAGCGCTCCTATTCGTGCTCCCCGACGCCAAGGAGGTCCAGCCATGTCCACCACACTTCCAACCTATTCCTATCGGCAGCGATGGCGGGAGCTCGTGGCGCACGCTCGGTCGCCGCCCGGAACAGCCATGGCCCATGGACGACCATGAACCCGATCGTTTCTCGTCGTCCCTAGGAACGGCCTCCCCTGCCACCCTTGGACCACCGCACCTCGCTGTCGCAGCTCATCTCTGTCGGCGGCGTCGTTCCCGCGTCCCCCCTCTCCTTATCGGCGTCTCCCGCAGACAACGGCACCACGGTGATGTGAGGGTGGTCAGCAGCATAACATCGATTGGAGCTTCATCGATGTAGGCGCCTGAGAAACATGGAGGTGGCAGTGGGAATTCGAAGAAGGGGATTGATGCTGGACGTGTTTTGAGGGAGATCGGGAGGGCGGGGCGAGTGCGAGCGATGGGATCTGACGGTGCTGGATGGGTTAGATCGTTTTGCAATCTGCCACAGGGTTGCCATATGCATATTTCGTTTAGAATTTATTTCTTAAATTAGAAATTCTCAAAAAATATTCAGCATTAAAAAAACAAATTTTGGAAAATGTTTGGAATTCCAAAATTTGTTGCTATTTTGAAAAATATTCGAAACATGCAAAAATTTGCCCATTTTTTTAAAAAAATAGTTCAAGATTTCTAAAAAGAAAATGGAATTTCAAAAAATGCTCCAAATTAGAAAAATATTTATGTTGTAGCAAAAATTTCAAAATTTAAAATAATATTCGATTATAAAAGATACACATTTTCTAGAAATCTTATGAATTTTCAACACATGTTCCCGTCTTAAAAAATGTTTACAAATTCAAATAATCTTCATATTTTTAATAAAAAGTTGTTGTTTTCAGAAAATGTTTGTGAATTTTAAAAGATGCTCCCTTTCATATTTTGTTCCCATTTTTTTGATAGTGTACATAATTTTCAAAAACTATTTAATATTTAAAAAATTGTTCATGTTTCCTAGAATATTCAGAAACTTCGAACCTTAAAATCCCCTCGATTGAAAGGATTGAAAGGGTAGATTGAATAACCGATGGGCCTTCCTTGACGTACGATGACGTAACAAAACTCTTAAATGTCCTTGATCAATTAATGCAAAAATAGCTGCACAAATCCTTCACGCGAGGCGAAACCGAAAAGCTAAATATTCCTTTTTCGTGTGCACACAGGGTTTTGCTTGCACATATAATTCTCACTGATTTTAAATGCGTACTCTCCCGTTGCAACGCACGGGTATGTGTGCTAGTACGATCTCAAATACTCTCAATAACTCGACAGGTACGTACTCATGGACAGAGGACTCATAAGTCATGGATGACAGGCAGGCCACGCTAGCTCGTCATGGACAGAGGACTCAAAATATATCATGCACCATGCATGGAATCCTTCGTGGTTGAGTGATCATGGTTTTGGCTCCGCGGGCTTGGGCAGTGGCGGCTGCGCCGGCTTCGGTGCAAGCTCACTGGTAGGGAGTGGCGGCAGCTCTGGCTTCGGTGCAAGCTCACCGGTCGGGAGTGGAGGCAGCTCCGGCTTCGGTGGCTCCTCTGTCTTGGGTGGCAGCTCGACCTCTGGCTTCGGCGGAAGATAACCGGTCGGGAGTGGAGGCAGCTCCGTCTTCGTCGGCTCGTCTATCTTGGGTAGCTCTGCTTTGGGCGCAAGGTCGCCTGTAGGAAGAGGCGGCAGAGCCGGTTGTGGTGCGATCTCACCTGTTGGCAGCGGAGGCAGCTCCGTCTTCTGTCGCTCCTCACCCTTGGGCACTGGTGGCAGCTCTGGCGTTGGTTCCACGTCAGGTTTGGGCAGCGGTGGCAGCTCCGGCATCGGCAGCACGTCAGGTGTAGGCAACGGCTGCAGCTCCGGCAACGGCTGCAGCTCCGGCAACGGCAGCTTTGGCAACACGTCCGGTATGGGCAACGGCGGCAGCTCCGGCCTGGGCAGCCCGCCGGTTATGGGCAGCGGCGGCAGCTCCGGCTTTGGCAGCGCGTCGGGTATGGGCAGCGGCGGCAGCAAGTCCGGCCTGGGCAGAGGTGCCGGGAGATCCGGAGGCACCTCCGGCTCCTCCAGGTGCCGCGCCGCGTTGCTGATGCCGCCGCGCGAGAGCAGCAGCACGCCGAGGAGGAGCGCCGCAAGAGAGGAGGACATGCTGGCGATCTTGCAAGCCATGGCTGGCTTCACTGGACTGGTCAAGAACGGTGTGGGGTGAAGAGAAACGAAGGCGAGGGTGCAGCATTTATAGAAGGCGCTCGTCGGACGGAGCCGATCGATGGCGTGGCGATGCGTTACACCCAAGATCGATCGCCTGCGTAAGTGCGCTGCGTTTCTTCCGGGCACTTAATCCGTGGTACGTTTCGTGCTTGGCCCGTGTGACGCGTTGGAGAATCGGGCCAGCGGGGCCGACCGGATCGGTTGCTGCGGTTTACACTACTGCGACGTTGCCTGCGCAGAGAAAACCGCCGGGCGCGTATGGGTCAGTGTCACACAATCTGCACACGAAATTAACCTGTCGTCCGGTCAAAAAAGAAGAGAGAAAAAATGACCACAGACGTTCCAAGCGTCAAGAGGTGGGTCCTTAACCTGCTTTCGATGGATTTATTTATTATTACTGCGAGAGAAATTCCTGCGGAATCTGCGAATCAACTTGTGGTTGAGTTGGTTAGGTGCTCATAGGAGTAGGGTGTGCGTGTGTGCGTTCATAGGGATGAGATGAGTGTATGCGCATGTATATGAGCGCTTATATCTGTACTGATGCTAAAAAAAATTCCTGCGGAATCACATTTTTTTTAAGGTGCGAGGTCACGCCATTGGTTGCTTGAGACTGCTGGGCTGGTACGTTTCACGTTTTGGAGTACGAGCTAGTTCTACTCACTCCCGGGAGGCGGGAGGAGAGTGCCAGCATGTCCGTGCATCATGATCGCCAAGGAGAAAAACGTTGTTGATTTTTTTGTTAATAACGCGCAATGAAACATGCCTCGAGATTATTATTGACTTTCTTGTTGTTGAGAAAAAGGTTTTTATATATTTTGTTGTTGAGAAAAACGTGTTCTATCCAGATTTTATTTTTAGGGGTTACGCTATCAATCTCTTTTTTTGGGTGTAAACTTTTGATCTATTCGTTTTCAATTATGATAGTACATCCAACACCATAAGTAATACAAATTACATTAAGATTTGTAGACCATCTACCGACAACTATAAACACTGAAATGAGCCGAAGGAGCGCCGCCATAATCGTTCCTCCCTCGCTGGAGCCAGACACAACTTGTTCTAGTAGGCAGTCTAGAAATTGTCGTGCTAACGCTCCATAGTACCAACACACCAGAACAGTAATTGCCACTGATGAAGTAAAGTTTAGATCGAAAGGATCCAACCTGAAAACACATAAACAAAGACGAATAAAGACCGGATCCGAGTAGATCAACCAAAGACAACCACCGACCGAATCCGTGAGATCCACTAGAGACACACCTTCACACGCCCTCCGATGATGCTAGACGCACCGTCAGGACGGTTCAATCTGGTGAATAGGGGCTCCATCTCTGAAATGCTAAACAAAATGTCAACATTGGTACTGAGCTCACTGCCTCTCATTCTTGTTCAACCTATCATGATCGACAAGACTAAGGACGTGGTTGTGAGAGACAAATGGTCTGATGTCTTGGTTTGGGGCATCGATAGTGGCAGGCTGCAAGGCAGCACGGGCCGGTGGGAGACGCAGTGCAAGGGGACACTTTTGTGGCTACCATGGATGAGGTTATTTTATTATTTTATTATCTAAGGTTAATGAGGCTGAATGGATATAACAATATAGACCTATTTGCCTCCTTAATGTTAGTTTTAAAATATTCACGAAGGTTGCGACTATTAGGCTAAATTCGGTTGATGAACATGTGGTTCGGCCTTCACAGACAGCTTTTATCACTACAAGAAATATGTCAACTTATGACCTTCTGTCAGTGACCCTCGAAGAATTGGTCATAAATCTATGACCATTTTAGACCAATTGGTGAAAAGCTGTTCAGGGGGCTCCAAACCCTAAACCATTGCGACCATTTTGATCAGAAAGGTCGTAATTTCCTTACACGAAATGGTCATAAAGCAAACAGTGCTAGTCCGCTGCCTTATTTCTAGCTGATCATGACCAATATAGATGGTCATAGCCTTGTAGATTATGGTGGGTTGTGATGACTAGGCGCCATCTCATCAGTTTTGCCTATGTGTCATGTCCATGTGGCAGTTTTTGCCCTAGGTTGTGAAGCAACCTATATTTCTATCATTCCCAAAATTCCCAAAAAAATCTCATAAATTCTTTGGGTCATATCTTCATCAAATATGTAAAAATCCTTCCTTGCCTAGTTCAAAACTAATTCAACAATATTCATTTTTCTATTATGTTCACAATAACACTTTATGAAGGAAGTGCTATTTATATATTCTTGATTGCCCTAGCAATTTTTGGGCACTCTTTCCTATCCAAATCATTACCGCATGACAAAATTCAGCTCCATTTGCCTAGCAAATCTTCCTCGGCAAATTTCCAAAGTTTTTGTCCACCTAGAAGCATTGTGAAGGAAGTATCTTTTTTATATCTCTAAATGACATGAAATTTATACAGTTTCTTCATATGCCAAAATTATCACCCTCCTCAAAATTGCAGATCAGTCAAATCATCTATGTGAGCCCAGGTTCAATTTATATTTTATGGCCAAATTGGCACGTTGCAAAGCAAGTGTTATATAGACCCCTCCTATTACCCTCAAACTTTTTGGGCACTCTTCCATACCCAAATTATTGCCACATGATAATATTCATCTCAATTTTCGTAGTAAATATTTCTCGGGAAATTTCCAAAGTTTCTACCTCAAGAGAAGCTTTGTGAAGTAAGTACTAGCTAGGCTTACCCAAATGATCTGAAAATTTACGAGCGCATGACCATACCTAAGTAACTTACCTACACCAATTTTGAGCTCATTTCATTCATCCAATCTCTCTCACTAGTTTTCCCAAGTTTCTGTCCATAGAAGAGCATTGTGAAGGAAGTACTACTTTGGCAGGTCCAAATGGTATCAATTTTCTACAATGCTTTCCTATGCCCAAATAACCATCCTCCACAAAATTTCAGCTCAATCCATTCATTATTTTGAGCCCAGCTTCAACATTCATATTTTTGTCTAGCGTGGTACTTTGCAAAGCAAGTACCACCTAGGATCCTCCTTTTGAGCTAAAAATTTGTGAAGACATTCTCCTTAGTAGATGATCATCCTCAGCCAAAACTCACGCCCATTGGGCATGTGCATTTCCCGTACCGCTAATCAAACACTTGGCTGCTAATTCATGTTTGAGCATCGATCGGTCTCCTCGTGAGAATCTTATGTTGTAATTTTCTTCCTAGCACCAACCTGTGGAGTGCCCAACCCACTAGACATTCCTAGGCCGCCCAGAACACATGGCAACATTACGGTCACGCGGTGACCACGCGACGGGCATGCGAGTTTACGCGCTCTAGAGTTGGAGCCCTCGGCCACCGCCCAAACCTCGACGTATCGCCACCAAACCATGTATTTATGATTAAATAGGTCCTTATGTAACTAGAAATGATTTTTGGAAAAAATAAATAGCAAACTTTGAGGCAGCTGCAGTTCAAATTTGACCCGCTTCCAACTGAATCGGCGGAAATTTGTCTTTTTCACGAGAGGTGGATCAAATTTTTTTTACACCCAACCATTTTGTCAATTGTGCATTAAATATGGCCTAATATTTTATAAAAATGATTTGGTCCAATTTTGCAACAATTATTTGGTAGTTCCTTCACAAAAAAACCTCCTTTCGGGCACTCGAAAAATGGAAAATGGTTTTTTCGTCCAACGAAAATGAAAACTTCCTTAGGCAACATTGTTTGCCATTCCAATATGCACCCTTGTGCACAATATGAGATCATTTGAACAAACTATGCCAAGAATGTGGCCATAAGATTGATCATTTGGATTGAAAGCCATGAATCTTCACACATGATAGCTCATTTCTGAGAACACTTTTTTAAAATAATTATCGTATTACAAGTTTATTATTTTTCCCGGAAACTTGGTCATATATAATGACACAATGCGAAGGTTTTCCAATTTTTTGATTTTTTTGAATTTTTTATGCCCGTTTCAAAATGCGGTCAAAACGGCGGGAATGACCGTTCCTAGCTAGTGGTTGAATCTTGAAATTTTTTTGGTGTTTCTCTGATTAAATAGATACTTATGTACCTATAAATGATTTTTGGAAAAAATAAAGAGCAAACTACGAGGCAGCTACAATTCAAATTTGACCCGCTTCCAACTAAATCGGCGGGAATTTGTATTTTTCACCAGAGGTGGATAAAAACTTTTTACACCCAACCATTGGGTCAATTGTGCATTAAATATGGTCTAGTATTTTAGAAAAATGATTTGGTCCGATTTTGCAAAAAAAATTTGGGAGGTCCTTCACAAAAAAACCTCCTTTTGGGCACTCGAAAAATGGAAAATGGTTTTTTCGTCCAAAGAAAAAGAAAACTTCCTTAGAAAACATTGTTTGCCATTCCAACATGCACCCTTGTGCACAATATGAGATCATTTGAACAAACTATGCCATGAATGTGGCCATAAGATTGATCATTTGGCTTGAAAGCCATTGATCTCCACAAGTGATAGCTCGTTTCTAAGAACACTTTTTTAAAATAATTGCCATATTACAAGTTTATTATTTTTCCTGGGAACTTTCCCACATATAATGACACAATGCGAAGGTTTTCCAATTTTTTGATTTTTTTTGAATTTTTTATCCCCGTTTCAAAATGCGGTCGAAACGACGGGAATGACCGTTCCTAGCTAGTGGTTGAATCTTAGAATTTTTTTGGTGTTTCTCTGATTAAATAGATACTTATGTACTTATAAATGATTTTTGGAAAAAATAAAGAGCAAACTACGAGGCAACTACAGTTCAAATTTGACCCGCTTCCAGTTGAATCGGCGGGAATTTGTATTTTTCACCAGAGGTGGATAAAAACTTTTTACACCCAACCATTTGGTCAACTGTGCATTAAATATGGCCTAGTATTTTAGAAAAATGATTTGGTCCCATTTTGCAACAATTATTTGGGAGGTCCTTCACAAAAAAACCTCCTTTTGGGCACTCAAAAAATGGAAAATGGTTCTTTCGTCCAAAGAAAAAGAAAACTTCCTTAGGCAACATTGTTTTCCATTTCAATATGCACCCTTGTGCACAATATGAGATCATTTGAACAAACTATGCCATGAATGTGGCCATAAGATTGATCATTTGGCTTGAAAGCCATTGATCTCCACACGTGATAGCTCGTTTCTGAGAACACTTTTTTAAAATAATTTTCATATTACAAGTTTATTATTTTTCCTGGGAACTTGCCCACATATAATGACACAATGCGAAGGTTTACCATTTTTTTGATTGTTTTTGAATTTTTTATGCTCGTTTCAAAATGCGGTCAAAACGGCGGGAATGACCGTTCCTAGCTAGTGGTTGAATTTTGGAAAAATTATTGTGTTTCTCTGATTAAATAGATACTTATGTACCTAGAAATGATTTTGAAAAAAATAAAGAGCAAACTATGAGGCACCTGCAGTTCAAATTTTACCCGCTTTTTGCTGAATCGGCGGAAATTTGTCTTTTTCACGAGAGGTGGATCGAAACTTTTGACACCCAACCATTTTGTCAATTGTGCATTATATATGGCCTAATATTTCATAAAATTGATTTGGTCTAATTTTGCAACAAATACATGATAGGTCCTTCACAAAGAAACTCATTTTGGGAACTCAAAAAATAGAAAATGAATTTTTCATTCAAAGAAAATGAAAACTTTTTTAGGCAACATTGTTTTTATTCCAAGATGCAAACTTGTGAAAAATATAATCTCATTTGACCAAACTATTTCAAGATGCAAACTTATGCAAATATATTCTTTTTTTTTAATTTCTCAGGTCATAAAATTGCTGACATGATTTTAACACATTATTTTTAGTCAACTACGACCAATTTAGATGGTCATAACATCATACTGCATTATGATTGGTCCATAGACGTGGCACGCGGATCGTGCATCAAGCACCGTTGGATGCTCGCTGATCCAATGGTAGTCCTCGATCCTTCCACACCAACCCTAGCTCTATCCTTGTGGTAATTTTTCATCCACCCCCCGCCTCCTTTCTTTCCCACCGAACCGCTCGAACCCCTCTCTCTTCCTCTCCCTACGCGGCCACTCTGCTCTCGCACCCAACCCTAGCTCCCGATGATGAGCCGCCGCCCACCATCTTCCCCCACCGTCTGCCTGCTTTGCCGCCGCCCCCACTGCCACCATCGACGACCCGCCGCCCCCATCGCCCCTGCCGCCCCCTCCGCCCTCTACTCCACAGCTGGCGCCCCTAGCCTCTCCTTCTCCCCTCTGGATCCCAGATCCATTCGACCGCGGCGACCACCTCCTTCCACGGCCACCGTGCCCTCGTTTCCCCTCTCCCTACTTAATCCGCACACTCAACCCCGTCACCGCCGCCGCCTCTCCCCATACCCTCGTCGTCTCCTCTCCAACGAGGCGTAGCTCGTCGAGGTAAGCACCGGTCGCTCGAATCCACCGCCGTCCCCTTCCCGTCTCGATCTAAGCCTGAAGGATCTGTGGTTGATTGCGTCCGCGCAGATGGCCTCCGAGGCGGCGAAGGTGCCGGTGCCGCAGTCGGTGAACTTCAAGAGGAAGAGGGGAGAGCTCTGGGTCGCCGCGAAGAAGAAGAAGGTCGCCGACGAGAAGAAGAAGGACGCGGAGAACACCAAGGTCATCTACGCCCGCGCCAAGAAGTACGCCGGAGAGTATTAGGCCCAGGTCAGAAACGCTCGATCCAATGCCCTTTGCTCGTTCGTGGATGTTTATTAGATTCTCGCTCTGCAAACTTGCTACGCGCGGTAGTACCACTGATTAGGTTTTGCCGCGCTGCCATGTGGAATTTGGACTGTATTCAACTATATGCTTTGCCTTCCTTCAGTCGATAGGTAAAGGCTGATCAGAGTTTACCAGTTCTATATGCGAGATTTGTTCATACCTGTCCATTTTTGTTTGCTTTTGTGCTGTACATTACCGCGAGTCCACTGATATCTATGTAGAGTCGTGTTAGTTTTGTTTAATTCCTTCAGATTCTGTTTGTTTTGCTGTAGTCCAACATATGTACCACTACCACATAGGTCTAATCTAGCTCGATTAATTATTGACATGTTTGTGTTTCTGCCCGATGGAATGCTAATCTGGGTGTTGTGAGCAGGACAAGGAGCTGGTGCAACTTAAGCGTGAGGCCCGGATGAAGGGTGGGTTCTATGTCAGTCCCGAGGCAAAGCTGTTGTTTGTCGTCCGTATCCGTGGGTAAGGCATCACTTGCCACTTGATCATTGCTATCTGCATTGATTTAGATTTGTGTGCACATGTTTTGATGTTAATTTTTTGAAATGTTTACTGCAGTATCAATGCTATGCACCCAAAGACCAAGTAGATCTTGCAGCTTTTGCGTTTGAGGCAGGTGGGTTGATCAATTATTTGGTCCTATGAATGCACAGTGTTGGGTTCCTCTTTGTCGTACGCTAGTTGATCCACCTTTCCTTTCAACGGGGTTACTCATTTGTTCTATGCCTCAATTCGTTTGGTATGACACGTGTGTCATTTGATTTATGCCTCAATTCACATCGATTCCTTTGCTTTGACACATGTGTATGTCTGGCTGATTGAATCCATAGGTCAGAGGTCTCGTGAAGGAGCACAATGACTCCTTCAACTACTTCATCACCAAAGGAATGGAGAACATCGTCAAGGCAAGTGACCGACCCATCCATTTTTCTTAGGCATGAAGCTGCTTTCCAATTATATTATATATGCAGATACTACCTCCTTTGCTTGTTTCCAGTGTTGCCTTACATGTGCTCTATTGCCCCTAATTGACTAAGATGGCTTGATGCTAATATCTTTGTTATTAGTTAGTAGTTAATGTAATTATCTTCATGTGTTATCCTTAGTATTGAGACATGTGAACACACACACTGTCTCTGAACCACTTCTTCTCTGTTTACCAAATTGCAATATGTAGGGCTTCCTAGTCTGAATTTCTAGCGACGACTAATTCATAGTTTCAGACTGAATCTCCATTTGCCTCTGATCTAAGCATGTGATTGACAAAAAGTGCCTTTTCCTAATTTTAGCGTTACTCTAAAAGTCTGAACCTGTTTGAATCACAACTTTCCTTTGTTTTCATTACTCAGGGACTTTGAAACTTCCCTTGTTATTTAGCCTCATATACTGGATGCTACTCGTTTACTGTTCAAGCCCAATTACCCAACCGATGCTATAGTATAGGGCTCATGTTGATGCTATATTATAGGCATGTTAGTTGTCTATATGTAATCTAACTTGCACAGTGTGTGTGTGTGTGTGTGGCATGCAGGGAGGTGGTGATCAGGTGAACAACATATCCCTGGAAGACCTCATGTGCGCAGTGGGAGCCGGAGAAGGAGGGCTGCTTGCAAACTGCGACATCTTCATGTACAGGTTATGTCCCGGTGTCCTCCTTCTTCCTCCGTTGATTAGCTTATGTCCGTGATATTGTTTGGGTCTGTGGCACACTTCCTTCATTTAGGTCTCCCTGGCAAAGGCAATCTAAAACACACTTCTGGCTCACGTAGTATCATGCTTGGATCTGTGCACAAATTCACAAGTTTGGATGCATCATAGAACTTGTGGTGATGTTGTTTAGAATGCAGCAAGCAATAATTATGTTGTCATTCTCTTGCACTCTGCTATGCAGCTCTTGTTTACCTTAAATGCAACTATTGGTGCACTTGTTAAATGCCATTATTTGTGCTGTTTGCTTCCTTTGCATGCATGGTTATACAGTTTGGTGCCCCCATGGCCTGAAATACATTGAATTGTGGGCCTCTGCTTGATATCTTGTTGCTTAGGATTTTGTTTCGGGGTTTCTTAATGCACTCGTGCTTAATAGACTGCACCACAGAGGTCACCCTCATATGGATAATGAATCATTATCCTTTTTCTTGTATACTTGAGATGTTCCTAACAAATAATTTACTGGACAAACAATCTTGTTTGCAGTAAGAATTCTAGCATGCCAAAATCTATTGTCTATGTATGCTTTGGTTAATATGGACCTGAATGTCAAGGGCTAGCCAACCTGCTTAGCTAGATTAACATAACAGAAACAGTACACAACCAGCCAGCTTGTGTTTGCATTGCTGCCACATCGGCTAGCTAGATGCGATTGCCTAAGGGCTAGTCAACACATTTTACAGCATTCTGTGTTGTAGCCAAACACTTGCTCTGTATTCTGAATACTCTAAAAAACTCCGTTAAATTAAAACCATGGTATTGCGTACCTGCCAACTAAATTACCGCAATTTTTAATACTTTGTTTTATTTGATACTTTGCTGTTAGATTTACTTTTATTTTGTTCCTAAACATTTTGTTCTACAATGTGCAGATGCTGGCCTTTCATTCAGGACAAAAAAGTGGGATGAAGCATAGTTTTACCTCATTGAGCTAGTTATGGGAGTAACAGAACTTGTATGTGTGCTAGTTCTGGGAGCTACTTCATTGAAATAATGTTGATCCTTTTTGTGTGTTATATGATGTAGCAGAACTTGTAGGGCTCCTGTGATAGACTTGGGCTGTATGTGTGTTATCTGATTGTAAACTTGATGCTGATCACATTTTTATGTGTGTTATATGATGTAGCACTTTGATGGATGATAATATTTGAAGTATTTTGTGTGTTTTCTGTGTGCCAATTTAAATACCAGGTATTTATTTGCGTGAAATAAAAAAATGAAGATTATTGCCCTGATGGCTAGGACCCAGTACTAGAACCTGACAATGGGGACCCACCTGACTAGTGAACCCAATTTAGAAAAAAAGAAAAAAAATGAAACTGTTGATACAAAAAGGCCATGGGCCAAAAATAAAAAGGCTGCAATGTTGGGCTTGGTCCATGAAGCTGACAAACAATTCACAGGAAAAATAAATATAAATGGGTTGAATTAATGGGCTCGGCCCATATAAACACCGAATTGGACCGGGCTAATTCTTGTGCCACATCAGATTGCCACGCTGGATGCCTACGTGGGCTGGGGAGGTTGCTAGTGACCAAAATGCCACAGTAGACGTATTTTGGTCATAAACGTCTTTGACCATTCCAGAAGAAAGGTCGCTATAGTCAGTTTATGACGGCCAGCTTTTGACCTTATGTTTTTGGTCACAAAAAGGTCACAAATAGAAATTTGTGACCATTCAGTGACCAATAGTGGTGGTCACAAGTTGACATATTTCTTGTAGTGTATGCAAGGCAAACACATCCTAGATAGAGTCGTTATCCTTCATGAAATAGTCCATGAATTACACCGGAAAAAGTTAAATGGGGTGGTACTCAAAATAGACTTTGAAAAGGCTTATGACAAAGTCAAGTGGCCTTTTCTTCAACAGACTCTCAGAATGAAAGGATTTTCTGCAGAGTGGTGCGCTATGATCCATAGCTTTGTTTCTGGAGGTAGTGTTGCCATTATGGTCAATGATGACGTTGGACACTATTTCCAAACAAAGAAGGGATTGCGACAGGGTGACTCGGTATCGCCCATGCTGTTCAATATAGTGGCGGATATGCTAGCGGTCATGATTGAGCAGGTCAAGGTTGATGGCCAAATTGATGGGGTAGTAAATCATCTAGTTGATGGTGGTCTCTCTATACTTCAATATGCTGATGATACGATTCTCTTCATGGATCATGACCTCGAGAAAGCAAGAAATCTGAAACTGATTTTATTAGCATTCGAGCAACTCTTGGGTCTAAAGATCAATTTTCATAAAAGTGAATTGTTTTGGCGAGGCTCAAGACGAGGCCCACCTGTACGCTGAACTGTTCGGATGCGGGTTGGGTCAGTTTCCGATCACATATTTGGGGATACCGATACATTATCGGAGACTCACAAATGCTGAATGGAAACACGTCGAGGAGAGACTGCACAAAAGACTTAGCAGTTGGAAAGGTAAACTGTTGTATCTGGGTGGAAGATTGGTCCCCATAAATTCAGTATTTAGTAATATGGTACTATATATGATTTCCTTCTTCTAGTTACCGAAAGGAGTTTTACATAGATTGGATTGCTTCCGATCAAGATTCTTTTGGCAAGGAGATAGTGAGAGAAAGAAATATCGACTGGCTAAACAGAGTGTGGTTTGCCGTCCCAAAGACCAAGGCGGGTTGGGCATTCATGACCTTGACGTTAAGAATAGGGCCCTCCTCGACAAATGGTTGTTTAAATTACTAACGAAAGATGGTGTATGGCAAACCTTCCTAAGGAGGAAATATGTGGGTTCCAAGGCGGTATCCCAAGTATATTGGAAGCCTGGGCATTCCCACTTTTGGGCAGGTCTAATGACTACGAAGAAATATTTCTTCTGCTATGGATCCTTCTCGATTAAGGACGGCTCGGAAATTAGATTCTGGGAGGACAAGTGGCTAGGAAATGCCACACTCCGGGAACAATATCCGGCTCTATACAACATTGTGCGCCACAAAAGTGATACTATCCCACGGTAATGGAATCATTTCCGCCAAATGTGACGTTCAGAAGAGACTTAATTGGACCCGGACTCCAATCATGGAATATCCTGCTCCAACGGTTGTCCACGGTGCACTTGTCACATGGGTCTGATGTATTCCGATGGAACCTCCATGGGAATGGACAATTCTCAGTGGATTCTATGTATAGAGCGTTACTCCTGTCTGATGTGCCAGTTGTTAATAACAAGAAGATCTGGAAGATGAAGATACCTCTGAAGAATAAAATCTTTGCATGGTATCTTCGTCGCGGAGTCATTCTTAGTAAAGATAACCTTATTAAGAGGAATTGGCATGGAAGCTCGCAATGTGTATTTTGTCACCATGAGGAGACAATAAAACATTTATTCTTCCAATGTAAATTGGCTCGTTCCATATGGTCAGTCATCCAAATAGCTTCTGGCTTGTATCCTCCCTGTAGTGTTGCTAATGTATTTGGCAACTGATTACATGGGATTGATCACGGGTTTAGAACTCTTCTCAGGGTGGGAGCGCTTGCCGTTATTTGGTCGCTTTGGCTATATAGAAATGATAAGGTTTTTAACGATAAAAGTACTTCTCTGTTGCAGTTTATCTACAGATGTACCGGGACTCTTCGTTTATGGTCCTCTCTACAACGCGTGGAGAATCGAGACTTGTTTACGGAGGTGTGTACACGATTGGAGGCTACGGCGAGGGATACTTTTACCCAACATGGGTGGCAGCATGATCTAAGGATTGGCCCCCCTCCACATTAGGCGTTATACGGACTCTACATGTTTCGTTGTAATTTGCCGTTTTATTTTTCTTTTGTGTGAGAGGATCTTATTTGACTGTGTGCAACTTAATTATGCAGAGGCCGGGTGTAATGCTTAAAATCTTTTAAGTAATAAAGCGCCCCTTCGAAAAAATAGATGGCAGCCGTCTAGTTCCCTATCTTCCACCGAGCATTGCAACGATGAAATCTATGAATGGGACCCGCTTGAGTGATCGCCCATTCACCTAGCAAGGAGGAGGAGGAGGAGTAGGAGGGAGAGGTAGAAGATTACGAAGGGGACATCAATATTTTCTAATCAAATATTTTGTGGGAAAAGTAAGCATGTGATATTCATTCCCTCCAATCACTATATATGTACCCTGGTTGCTCAGATTTGTGAGATAGCTCCGACAAACCGAAGCGAGAGAGTAGATTTTAGGATTATGAAAAAGATAAGTGCTTCTTACCACTGGTATTAAGACATCTTTTGTGCCTAATGTACAACTGATAATGTTTTTTCTTTTAAACCTTGGCATGCACCTCTTTGCCGACGTTGGGTGGCACCATTGTGCCACTCTGGAGGGTTCACTTCAATTTCCTCTCACGTTGCCATGCACATGCATTTGTGCTAATCTCCATTACTTACAAAGAACGTAAGATTCTCATTTCACCTCTCCTTCGTCCAACCTTTTTATATACGCCCTCTTCCCTTTTCTTCTTTGATTTTTTCAACCATCTCTGGTTTTTCTCCCATCGATGTTCCTAAAATGAAATCGATTTTCCCACGTTTTCTTAACTTTCCAACTTTACATAGATGACAAATTTACTTTTGGTCGCGCATGGCAAATTTATTTTATTTGTCATGGCAAAAGTACTTCCCATCCATGGCAAGTTTTGCCTTTTCCATTGTTTATGGGTTTTTTTGCTTATGTAGACTGTTTAATATTTCCTTTAAAAAAACATGGCAATTATTGAACAAGATGGCAAAATTTTCCCTTTTGTTTTGCCACATGACGGCATTTTTCTAGTCCACATTTTTTAATCATTTGATGCATATAGTAAAAATACCATACAATTTTAATCCATATTTTCTTGCAACCATGTACAGATGCAAATTGCCATGAACTTTTTCTTTAATGCTATTTCGTATAAAAATATCATTTTGACCATGATGTCAAATTTTGCTTATAAAGACGATGACATTACTTTTGGTTTGAACCATTAGGATTCTGTAGTAGTATCTTGTTTTTCAATATATCTATCACGGAAAAATTCATCTTTTCATTTCTTCGGACATTTGCAATTTTTGTAGCATGGCGAAATCTGTACTTTATTAGTCACAAACTCACAACCATAATTGGGGTTTTGTAGTCACAGTAAAAACTGGGTTAAACTGAGCTTTATTTTTTCTTTCATTTAGTTATAGCAAAAAGGCATGTAGTGGACTATACGAGGGTGTTCGCACCGGGGCAGACGAGACTTGCCTGCTCCCCCGGCGTGTGCCCATCCGTGCTCCCGCGTACGTGTCTTGATTTGATTGGAACAAAATAAGGCCCGGCCCCACCCACTTAAAATCAGGGAGGGGGGGGGGAGATGATTAGATTACAAAGAAAAAAGGAAAAAAGACAACCGTAGGGTGAAGTGGGAGCACGGATGGGAGCATGGGAAGGGAGCAGGCAAGCCGGATCCCACCGGGGCGCTCTCGAACGAATTCCTTCCATCTATGCCCTCTCCCAGTATCAAATGAATTGTTCGATCTGAGGCTTTCCCAGACAGAACGTTCGCGTAATATCGGCATCCAAGTAGCAGGATTTAAAAAACATCTATCTACACAATCACATTGATATGGACAGTAGAAAGTCATGAACTAACGTACTAATCACTAATTGTCCTAGTAACATAACTAGTAGCAGCAGGGAAGTGTGGCACAAAGTGTGTTCGACCTCCTTAGACTAAATGTGCAAGGAACGGCCCAAGTGGACGCATTCTCAGCTCGGTGGCTTAGGGAAAGAAAGAAGTTCACTCGAGCTAATAGGAGAGGCTTTGACACTTTAGTCAACGCAGTGGCATGGATTCTTTGGAAGCAAAGAAATGTCAGGGTGTTCAACAGGATGGACCGGTGTCTCTCATACCCATCTTGGTGCTGGCTGAGATCGCAGAATGGCGAGCTGCGGGGATAGGTGTAGGAGGTCTACAAAGATTTGTGAGAAGTTATCTTAGGATGCATCGGAGTTAGGTGTTGGAGTATCGATTCTCATTTGTTCGATGCGAAGACGGGTTCTTGTAATTAACTATCTTTCCTTCTATAAAAATATTATACGTCATTGTTGTACTTAAGAAAAACTAGTAGCAGCGGAACGTGCATGGGATCAATTAATAGTGAAAGCCACGCAACGACGACACGATTCATCACGTTCATTCCACAAGGAGACGACCAATCTTTTGCCTCCTTGGCATGGCACAGGACCCGATGGATCATAATTCTCCACCGGCGACGAGTTTCGAGGGGTTCCGTTTCACGCGGATACGTGCACGCGCGCGATACGCGGATATAGCTCAACCTGAACCCAGATCCAACCGAACCAAGCACACGACTAGCACACGCGGCGACGGAGTGGGAGAAGCGCAATGCCGTCCGCCGGGGCCGTCCCCTTCACGGCCCTTCTTCTCCTCGCCGTCTTCTCCGCCGAGGAGCAGCCGTTCAAAGGCCTCGTGCCCGAGAGCCGGAGCGGGGCCTTGGCCGGCAACAACGTCACCGCTGCGGCCGGCGCGGCGGCCATGTGCTACCGAAGGGGCGGCGCCGACGAAGAGGCCAACCCGGGCAAGACGGTCCTCGACGTGTCCCCGCTCGCCGTGTGCCCTTCTCCTGCAGATGAGAAGGGTCTGAGCGGGCGAGCAAAGGCATGGTGCTGCTGGGGCCTCGCCGTGGCGATGACGATGGTCGTGTTCGTTGTGTGGTCAGTTTTATTTACTCCCCTGCGCTTGATTCATTCGTAATCGTACTGCGGCACGGAGCGGAGATGTATTTGATCGGCGCAACGAACTCAATTCTCAATATCACCTCGTGTACCCAGGCCAGAGACGTTCATCGTATCGCCCATCGACCCCATGTTGACCGGTGTTGACGCGTCGGTGGTCGACGGCGACGGCGACGGCCACCGCGAGCTCTTCGACTGCGCCATCTGCATGGAGACGGTGCCTGGCACCCTCAAGTTCAGCGTGGGCTCGTGCGGCCACGCCTTCTGCTCGGGCTGCGTCGCCCAGTACGTCGCGGCTAAGCTGGGCGAGAACGTCGCCCGCGTCAAATGCCCCGACCCCGGCTGCAAGGAGGGCGCCGTCGAGCCGGAGAGCTGCATGGGCATCATCTCCTCGGACCTGCTCGACAAGTGGGGCTTCCTACTGTGCGAGTCTTTGCTCGGCGCCAAAAGGGTGTACTGCCCGTACAAGGAATGCTCGGCGCCTCTTCTCGCCGATGGTGAGGCCGGTGCGGCAGCGATCGTGGAGGCCGAGTGCCCGCATTGCCACAGGCTGTTCTGCGCCCGGTGCGTCGCTCCGTGGCACGCCGGGGTCGGGTGCAGGGAGTTTCAGGAGCTCGGGCAGGACGAGCGCGGCCGGGAGGACCTCCTGCTGAGGAGGCTCGCCGGACGGCAGAGGTGGCAGCGGTGCCCCAAGTGCAGGATGTACGTGGAGAAATCGGAAGGATGCAACTACATCAAATGCAGGTACGGATCAGATTACAACTCCTGACAGATCGCTCACTGCTGTACTTGACAAATGTGAAATGATTTGCGGCTCCCTTGTTTGATTTGTTTTAGGTGTGGAAGCAGCTTCTGCTACAGATGTGCATCCAAGGTGTCCGCGCTAACCCATTACTGCAACAAGTGCAAGCGGTAGCGAGTTGCTTGGTTATGCATCCTGCATCCAAGGGGCCTTTCCCCAGTCACCACCAAGGCACAAATACCGAGCTCTATTTTTTTAACCCGCTAGTACAATATATCGCTTCATCTTGGTCATGTTTATCTCAATCGCACGATGGAAATCTAGGCATGATAAACTTTACTTAATCAGGTTGTACAGAAGTACGAACATTATCTCCTGACTCGATTCAGCTTTCAGTTGTGCTTGTAAATATGCGAGGTTTTTAGGCATCATGCTCAATATCTGATCTTCTGGTTTATTTTATTTTCAAAAGAGGATGACCCTCGGCCTCTTCTGCACCACCAGGGCGACGCATGCAACAATTTTATTAATTATTCATCAAGACCTTACAAAGTACATCAATAAGTCTAAGCCCATTATCTCGGCAATATCTCTCGCTACTCCTATCAACTTGATCAAGGGGTGCAGATTGTTTGAGCCGTATACCTAGACCTCACACCAAAGCCCAACATAACTGAAGGCCCCAACACCAAGCCGCACTTTCGGGTCTGGGTGACCCACGGGTCCGGCGCACTCTCAGTGGTCACCACATGCACACGATGCAGAGGTTGCCGCCGTCGTCTTTCATGGATCCATCTTCAAAATATGTACCTAAGCATCGACCTCGCAAGGCCTATAGTCGATGCCACAACTGCGCCCGACAACGCAACCTCCTTACGTGTGTCCATCATCACACATTCGTCGTCGAGACCTTGCTGTGCCATGCCTTCGAGACTCCACGTCGTAGATGCGTTTCATGAAATACCACTCCACCGCTGAAACCGTCCACTGGTCCCTCGAGCTAAAGAGCACCTCCAAGAATAATGCCCTCAAGGGAAGAACGACACAAGAGCACCACCGTTATCCGATCGACTGATCTAGGTTTCCCCGGAGGTAGCGGATAGAGGTTTGGAGCTTCTCCACGGCGATGCCTTCAAGAAAAGGATGGCGCAGAAGAACGCCACCATCGCCGGCCTTGGCAACTAGCCGAGAGCAGGGTTTTCACATGGATCTGCTTGACGAGCCTTAGTCCAGCATCTTGTGCACCAGATCACTTGCTACAACGCTGCCACCCCCCACGGCACATATAGGTCCAAACCAGATATAGACAGGCACGTCCCGCTGCCGTCGAACCGCCGGCCATGGCCGCCATCACCGGGCCGCTGCCCCGAGCTGACACCAAGGTACCCCAAGGCCCCAACCGCACCAGATTTGGGATGATGCTCAGGCAACCGCTGCCGCCATAGCAGGGTCTCGGCCAGACCATCCCTCCGTGACCCGAACATGCGTTCAAACCTGTCTAGGCACTGACGCGCCATCACCCAACCGTCGTCATGTGCCACACGACTCGAGCATGGAGAGGAGCAAGTCCCACCGGCACCTATACGGACTAGACTTTGCCCGTGGCGCGAGCTTTCGACGGCGAGGGGGGGGGGGTGGAGCAAAGATGACCTAGTCCCGGTGGCTAGGGTTCGCCTCCCGGTCGCTCGCGGGAGTGGCACGAGAGGGACGCGAGGGGGGAAGAGAGGTGAGGTGGGCGTGGGAGGAAAGATCCTTGTGGCGCCGGCAGCAGCGGCGCTAGATCACCTTTCGCGGGGGTAGGGCCGGGTCGCCAATTGGTTTCGAGACTTACCTGACAAATCTTATTGGCAATTCGATCTTCTGGTTCTTGCGTTTACATTTCTTTAGAAACTGTAGAGATTGTTACTATTTGGTTGTACATATATATAGCGTACATCAAAGTTGGCATGGTGTAGTCCCTGAGAAATACTCTCTTCGTTCCTAAATATAAGTCGGTTTGGAGATTTGAATAGAAAAACTACATACGGATGAATATAGATTTGTTTTAGAGTGTAGATGCACTCATTTTAAGTCCGTTTTATAGAATCTCTAAAAAGATTAGATTTAGCCATTTAGGAACGGAGGGAGTACTCTAGTTTGCATGTCAGTCGATGTCACGTGTGAAACTTTCCATATTTCAATGGGTGTGAATCCAATAGTGAACAACACAGACTCTATCACAGGATTTTTATCGAACATGTAGACATACACACTTGCCGTCCAGTGGAAGGTCATACGATCATACGAACACAACAGCACACCACAACGTACGTACGCAAGGAGCATGGACGGCTCACATTCTCTCTGAGTTCATGTCACGGCCCTCGTCCTTGATCATGGCTCATCGGCCTCCGGCTCCGGCTCGGGAGAGCTGAACCCGGGAATTGTAGGCATCTCGGGCATGGGCGGCAGCTCGACTTTCGGGAACGACCGGAAGTCCGGGAACGGCGACGACTCCGGCGCCTCGGCCGGGTAATTGTCCTCAGGCGACGACTCCGGTGCCTCGGCCGGGTAATTATCCTCAGGCGCCGTCTCCTCCAGGCCCCGTGCCGCGCGGCCCATGGCGGCGCACGAGAGCAGCAGCACGGCCAAGAGAAGAAGCGCGGTGCAGCGGGCGTTCTTGGAGGAAACCATGCCGAGTGGAGCTCAATCGGTCGGTTTCTTCTTGGCGTGTGCGCGTGGGCTGATCTCTGATGTGATGTTAGCTCCCCACTGCGCGCTCGATCGTACTTATAGGATGTGACGGAACGAACGACGGTTCGTGAGCGTGTCCGCACCGCGCCGGTCAGGGCCTATGGGTTGGTGATCTGCCTGATTTTGCGGTTGGGTCCGGTGCGTTTCGGGAGGTTTTGCCGCATGTGTGTCTCGGGGTTTGGTTGGAAATCTGCCGGGAGATCAGCTTTGGTGAACGCGCCAATCAGTTTTTTTTTGCGGGCATTCTGTTTGTTGCTTTTTTTTTAGAGTAACCACATTTCATTGATTGATCACAAATATGATGAATACAACGCACGCACACGGAACTGATCAGAAGGGTCAAGTGCAAACAAGTGAGCGCAGAAATTTGCAGAAAAAACAAAAAAAAAATACACTGGAATCATTAGTTAATTCTGCAATAGCCATCATCACCGTTGAATGTCGCTCGATTCGAAGAAGAAGCACAGCCCATGAGGGTGAGTCGATGAAGAAGCCATTGTGAGCCGTCCACGTCGCCGAGGCCAAGTGCTAGATCAGCCGCCTTCAAACCACAAGCCCAAATCTGGAACCACCATTTTCACTCGCCCACCGATGACATCGCGCATAACGCCAGCCACTGGCCGAACATCTAAAATCGTCGACCAGAAAAATAGACGGGAGACGCCGCCGCCATGGACGCCATCGAGACGGGACTAGAGCCCGGGCATTATTCTTGGATGAGTCGTTGCCGTCACCGCCAAAAACAGCACTGCCACACACACTCTACTCACTGACGGCGAGCACACATATCCCCGAGCCACTCGACACCACCCGAAAAGACGCTGCCAAGATGGAGCCATGCCTGGGGAAAATTTACTCGACAAGTCACCGTCGACTCCATGGATGCAACACTGCCAGACCTACCTATCCTAGACCTACCTACATGCTTGATGTGAAGATCCGGGGCTCCTCCATCCTCACGTTGTCGCACCGGCATACGGATGAAGGAGTCCACGGACACGCAGGCGGCGCACGGTTGGGCTGGACGTGCCCTTTTCTCTCCTCTTGGAACTGTTCTAGACGTATCCATTGTTCTTACGTTGATATCCAGCCCTAGCAAGGGGTTTCTTCTAATCTCGACAGAGACGAAAATGCTCTCTAATCCCAAGCTCACATAATATTAAAATTCAAAGCAATAATAAAATAATTCAAAATTTTCTCTTTTTTTGACAAACATTGATGAATGTTTGACCCGTGTGCAAAATTTCGTGATGAAATCTGGAGGTCTGAGAAAAACTATTGATACTCCAAGCATGTCATTTTGTCACCAAATTTTGCATGCATGTTAGAAATTCATCAATATTTATCACAAACAAATTCAGATTTTTTTAATTTAGGGGATCGGCCTTTTCATGTGATGTCCATTTGCATTTTTAATTTGGCGCACTTTCAACCTGCCACCTCCAACTAGCATATCTAATATGTTCGAGAACTAGTTGGGTAGTGTCCATCCTAAGCTTAAGGGCAATTACATGTGGGTTGTCTGTACTTTACTTTGGGTAATATGGAATTGTAATGATTTTGTCTTTAACATGTCTGAGCTCGAAAAAAGCGTGGTTCATTTTGAGAGCTACCGGATGGATTCTTACACGCTACATCCTCCCTTCTTCTTGTAGAGGTCTGGGTGTTCATGTAGTTTTTTGGTGCAACTGATGGGACATACCCAAATATGATCCGTTCGGTTTCGATGGCGATCCAATAATAATTTATGTGATTGAGCCATGTATAATCTCATGATGGCTCGAATATTCACCTACTTATCATCGTGCTTTTTGTATAACACTATGAATATTTGCTACATTTGATTATAATAATCATGATTGTGCATCGTCAATATGATGCAGAGGCTGAATAAGACTGTCCTTTTTGGAAAAAGAAATCACATTTTTTTAGAAAAGGAGGATTAACCCCGGCAGAATGATGCGTGCAGCCCCTTTATTTATTAAGCAAAGTATCCAAAAGTCTAAGATTCAGAACAAGCTCACTCAGAGCTGAAAAAATAATAAACAAAGTAAAAAAATGTCATAACCGACGAAAATATTTTAGCTAAAGCTCTTGTATGAACTATTTACAATTCTTTTTTTATTCTATTCCGGAAGGCTTTTGTAATGTTGCTTAATCAATAAAATGCCGAAATTTGCTAAGAAAACGGAACGTCCTAGCGCTGCTCATCAGTCGCTCCACATTTGGGCATCAAGGATAATAGGATATACGAGAAATTTATCTGTCAACCCATTTATCAGCACACCCCACCCTTGTAGAGCTATATAAACATACTTACTGATGTATATACATATATAATGCACATGTACATCCCGTCTAGGCACATACGCACGTAGACGTAGATCATGGCATTACTCACAAGTCACGAGTCGCAGGAACTCCACAGGATAACGTCGGCCGTACAGATCGGCACACTCTCGTTTGATACCTCAACTAAACAAGCACACGAACAACACTTCATACGTGCACGACACAACGAAGAAGTCCTCATGGATTGGCCTCCGGCTCCGGCTGCGGGAAGAAGAACCCGGTAAGGGTGGGCGTGCGCGTCGCCGGCTTCCACTGCGTCCCCGGGAACGGCGGCAGGTGCATCTCTGGGAACGGCGGGAGCTCGAACTTGGGCATCGGCGGCAGCTTGTAATCTGGCAGCCCCGGCACGGTCAGGTGTGGCGCGGACGGCGCTTCTTCCGTGGGCGGAGCCGTCTCCTGCTCCTGCAGCCTCCTCGCCGCGCTGCTCATAGCGACGCACGACAGGAGCAGCGCGAGGAGGAACACGAGTGCGGTGTTCCTCGAGGCCATGGTGGACTTCTGTTACGTGCAGCTAGCTAGCTAGCGGTACGTTAACTCTAGATATGTGTGATACTTACTGAGCAGGCGTACGTTGCGTGGTATTTGTAGGGTTGTAGTGGCTCTGCCGGGAGTCCTGCGATTTGGAACAAGGTTGGTCATCTGCACGTAGTCGGTTTGGTTAGACGATCGGTGTGCCTTTTCTAGCTTCAGTTCGATGCCATGGGTGAGAAAGGAGCAGCCGCGGGCAACGTGCATGTCCAAGGGACACTTTATTACTTAAAAGGTTTAAGTAATACCCGGTCTCTGCATAACTAAGATGCACACAGCCAATAATATCTTTACGACAAGCGAAAAATAAAATAAAAAAGGAAGGCGAAATACAAAGAAAAATGTATATTTGTATAGCGCCTAAACCGTCGGTGGCCCAATCCTAAAATCATGCTGCCACCCATGTTGGGTAAAAGTATCCCTCGCCGTAGCCTCCAATCGTATACACACCTCCGTAAACAGGTCTCGAATCTCCACTCGTTGTAGAGAGGACCATAAACGAAGCGTCCCAGTACATCTGTAGATAACCTGCATAAGCGAAGTACTTTTATCGTTAAAAATCTTATCATTTCTACATAGTCAAAGCGACCAAATCACGGCAAGCGCTCCCACCCTAAGTAGAATTCTGAACTTGTGATCAATCTCATGTAACCATTTGCCAAATATATTAGCAACACTATAAGGAGGGTACAAGCCAGAAGCTATTTGGAGGACTGACCATATAGAACGATCCAATTTACATTGGAAAAACAAATGTTTTATTGTCTCATCATGCAGACAAAATACACATTGCGTACTTCCATGCCAATTCCTCTTAATAAGGTTATTTTTAGTAAGAATGACTCCGCGACGAAGATACCATGCAAAGATTTTATTCTTAAGAGGTATCTTCATCTTCCAGATCTTCTTATTATTATCAACTGGCAAGTCAGACTGGATCGAAGCTCTATACATAGACTCCACTGAGAATTGCCCATTCCCATGTAGGTTCCAACGAAATAAATCGGACCCATGTGACAACTATACCGTGGATAATCGTTGAAGTAATATGTTCCACGATAGAAGTCTAGGTCCAATTAAATCCCTTCTGAACGTCACATTGGGCGGAAATGATTCCAAAGCCTTGGCAATAGTATCACCCTTGTGACGTACAATATTGTATAGAGCTGGATATTGTTCCCGGAGAGTAACATTACCTAACCACTTATCCTCCCTGAATCTAATTTCCGAGCCATTCTTAATTGAGAAGGACCCATAGCGGAAGAAGTATTTCTTCGTTGCCATTAATCCCGCCCAAAAATGAGAGTCCCCAGGCTTCCAGTATACCTGGGATATCGCCTTTGAACCCACATATTTTCTCCTAAGGAGGGTTTGCCATACACCATCTTAGGTCAACAACTTAAATAACCATTTGCCAAGGAGGGCCCTATTCTTAACCTCAAGGTCATGAATTCCCAACCCGCCTTGGTCCTTGGGACGGCAAACCACACTCCATTTAGCCAGACGATATTTCTTTATCTCGCTATCTCCTTGCCAAAAGAATCTTGATCGGAAGTAATCCAATCTATGTAAAACTCCTTTCGGCAATTGGAAGAAGGAAATCATATACAGTACCATGTTACTTAGTACTGAATTTATGAGGACCAACCTCCCACCCAGAGATAGCAGTTTACCTTTCCAACTGCTAAGCCTTTTTTGTAGTCTTTCCTCGACGTGTTTCCATTCAGCATTTGTGAGTCTTCGATAATGTATCGGTATACCCAAATAAGTGATCGGAAACTAGCCCAACCCGCATCCGAACAGGTCGGCATACAGATGGGCCTCGTCTTGAGCCTCGCCAAAACAAAACAATTCACTTTTATGGAAATTTATCTTAAGCCCTGAGGGTTGCTCGAATGCTGATAAAATTAATTTCAGATTTCTTGCTTTCTCGAGGTCATGATCCATAAAGAGAATCGTATCATCGGCATATTGAAGGATAGAAAGACCACCATCCACTAGATGATTCATTACCCCATCAATTTGGCCATCAACCTTGGCACGCTCAATCATGACCGCTAACATATCCGCCACTATATTGAATAGCATGGGCGATATTGAGTCACCTTGTCGCAATCCTTTCTTTGGTTGGAAATAGTTTTCAACGTCATCATTGACTTTAATGGCAACACTACCTCCAGCCATAAAACTATGGATCATTGCGCGCCACTCTGCAGAAAATCCTTTCATTCTGAGAGTCTGTTGAAGAAAAGACCACTTGACTTTGTCATAAGCCTTTTCAAAGTCAATTTTAAGAACCATCCCATTCAGTTTTTTTCGATGCAATTCATGAACTGTTTCGTGAAGGACAACAACCCCATCTAGGATGTTCCTGCCTTGCATAAAAGCAGTTTGAGAAGGACGAACCACATGTTCAGCAACCGAATTGAGCCTAATAGTCGCTACCTTAGTGAAGATTTTAAAGCTAACATTAAGGAGGCATATTGGACGATATTGTTGTATCCTTTCAGCCTCATTAACCTTAGCTATTAAAATAATTTCACCGAGGTTTAAGCGAAACAACTCTAGTTGACCAGCATGAAGGCAGCCAAACAAGAGTAGGAGATCATGTTTGATAACCTCCCAAAAGTTCTGGTAGAACTCAGCGGGAAAACCATCTGGACCCGGTGCTTTGTTATGCTCCATTAGGAAAACTGCCTTTCTAACTTCCTCCTCGGAAAATGGAGCTGTTAGAAGGCTATTTTCCGCATCAGAAACCTGGGGGATGTCATATGTTCGAGACTCATCCATCGAGAAGTTTCCTTCCTGAGGAGTCCCGAATAGATTTTTATAATAACTAGTGATATAAGACTTAAGTTGCTCATGCCCTTCAATCATGCCCTCCTCCTGTTGTAGGGAATGAATAAGTATCTTCCGGTGTCTACCATTGGCGACACCATGGAAATATCGCGTATTCGAATCACCTTTGAGGATAAACTGAGAGTTCGAATGTTGGTACCACTTGAGTTCCTCCTCGCGCAACATGCGAGCTAACTTGGCATTTGATTGACTCTTGATCTCTAATTCGAGGTCAAAGAGAGCTCTAATCTCCGCCAAAGCTTCTAAATCATCAATAATGGATGAAAGACGAAGCTTCTGTTGGGGAACGTAGCATAAATTCAAAATTTTCCTACGTGTCACCAAGATCTATCTATGGAGTCATCTAGCAACGAGGGAAGAGTGGATCTACATACCCTTGTAGATCGCGCGCGGAAGCGTTCAAGAGAACGGGGTTGATGTAGTCGTACTCGTCGTGATCCAAATCACCGATGATCCTAGCGCCGAACGGACGGCACCTCCGCGTTCAACACACGTACGGAGCAGCGACGTCTCCTCCTTCTTGATCCAGCAAGGGGGAAGGAGAGGTTGATGGAGATCCAGCAGCACGACGGCGTGGTGGTGGAAGTAGCGGGATTCCAACAGGGCTTCGCCAAGCGCTGCGGGAGGAGGGAGATGTGTCATGGGAGGGAGAGGGAGGCGCCAGGGCTTAGGTGTTGCTGCCCTCCCTTCCCCCAGTATATATAGGGCCAAGGGAGAGGGGGGGCGCAGCCTTGGCCCTTCCTCCAAGGAAGGGTGCGGCCAGGGAGGAGTCCATCCCCCCAAGGCACCTCGGAGGTGCCTTCCCCCTTTAGGACTCTTCCCTTCCCTCATCTCTTGGCGCATGGGCCTATTGGGGCTGGTGCCCTTGGCCCATATAGGCCAAGGCGCACACCCCTACAGCCCATGTGCCCCCCCGGGGCAGGTGGACCCCCTTGGTGGACCCCCGGACCCCTTTCGGCACTCCCGGTACAATACCGATAATGCGCGAAACTTTTCCGGCGACCAAAACAAGACTTCCCATATATAAATCTTTACCTCCGGACCATTCTGGAACTCCTCGTGACGTCCGGGATCTCATCCGGGACTCCGAACAACTTTCGGGTTACCGCATACTAATATCTCTATAACCCTAGCGTCACCGAACCTTAAGTGTGTAGACCCTACGGGTTCGGGAGACATGCAGACATGACCGAGATGACTCTCCGGTCAATAACCAATAGCGGGATCTGGATACCCATGTTGGCTCCCACATGTTCCACGATGATCTCATCGGATGAACCACGATGTCGAGGATTCAATCAATCCCGTATTCAATTCCCTTTGTCTATCAGTACGATACTTGCCCGAGATTCGATCGTCGGTATCCCGATACCTTGTTCAATCTCGTTACCGGCAAGTCTCTTTACTCGTTCCGTAACACATCATCCCGTGATCAACTCCTTGATCACATTGTGCACATTATGATGATGTCCTGCCGAGGTGGCCCAGAGATACCTCTCCGTCACACGGAGTGACAAATCCTAGTCTCGATTCGTGCCAACCCAACAGACACTTTCGGAGATACCTGTAGTGTACCTTTATAGCCACCCAGTTACGTTGTGACGTTTGGCACACCCAAAGCACTCCTACGGTATCCGGGAGTTGCACAATTCTCATGGTCTAAGGAAATGATACTTGACATTAGAAAAGCTTTAGCATACGAACTACATGATCTTGTGCTAGGCTTAGGATTGGGTCTTGTCCATCACATCATTCTCCTAATGATGTGATCCCGTTATCAATGACATCCAATGTCCATGGTCAGGAAACCGTAACCATCTATTGATCAACGAGCTAGTCAACTAGAGGCTTACTAGGGACATGGTGTTGTCTATGTATCCACACATGTATCTGAGTTTCCTATCAATACAATTCTAGCATGGATAATAAACGATTATCATGAACAAGGAAATATAATAATAACTAATTTATTATTGCCTCTAGGGCATATTTCCAACAGTCTCCCACTTGCACTAGAGTCAATAATCCAGTTCACATCGATATGTGATTAACACTCAAGGTCACATCCCCATGTGACTAACACCCAAAGAGTTTACTAGAGTCAATAATCTAGTTCACATTACCATGTGATTAACACTCGATGAGTTCTGGGTTTGAACATGTTATGCTTGTGAGAGATGTTATAGTCAACGGGTCTGAATCTTTCAGATCCGTATGTACTTCGCAAATCTCTATGTCATCTTGTAGATGCAGCTACTACGCTATATTTGGAGCCATTTCAAATAACTATTCTACTTGGAGCTATTCTAAATTGTTGCTCCATTATACGTATCCGATATCTCTACTCAGAGCTATCCGGATAGGTGTTAAGCTTGCATCGACGTAACTCTTTACGTCGAACTCTTTATCACCTCCATAACCGAGAAACATATCCTTATTCCTCTAAGGATAATTTAGACCGCTATCTGGTGATCTACTCCTAGATTACCTTTGTACCCTCTTGCCAGATATGTGGCAAGGCACACATCAGGTGCGGTACTCAGCATGGCATACGTATAGAGCCTATGACAAAAGCATAGGGGACGACCTTCGTCCTTCCTCTTTCTTCTGCCGGGGTCGAGCTTTAAGTCTTAACTTCATACCTTACAACTCAGGCAAGAACTCCTTCTTTGACTGGTCCATCTTGAACACCTTCAAGATCATGTCAAGGTATGTGCTCATTTGAAAGTACCATTAAGAATTTTGATCTATCCTTATAGATCTTGATGCTCAATGTTCAAGTAGCTTAATCCAGGCTTTCCGTTGAAAAATATTTTCCAAATAACCCTATATGCTTTCCAGAAATTCTACGTCATTTCTGATCAACAATATGTCAACATATATTTATCAGAAATTCTATAGTGCTCCCACTCACTTCTTTAGAAATACAAGTTTCTCATAAAATTGTATAAACCCAAAATCTTTGATCATCATCAAAGCATACATTCCAACTCCGAGATGCTTACTCTAGTCCCTAGAAGGATTGCTGGAGCTTTGCATACTTATTAGCATCTTTCAGGATTGACAAAACCTTCCGGTTTGTATCACATACAACCTTTCCTCAAAAAACGTCGAGGAAACAATGTTTTGACATCCTATCTACAAGATTTCATAAATAATGCAGTAATCGCTAATATAATTCCAACAGACTCTTAGCATCGCTACGAGTGAGAAAGTCTCATCGTAGTCAACTCCTTGAACTTGTCGGAAAACATCTTAACGACAAGTCGAGCTTTCTTAATGGTGATACCTACCATCATTGTCCGTCTTCCTTTTAAAATCCATATGTACCTAACAGCCTTACGACCATCAAGTATTTCTCCCAAAGTCTACACTTTGTTTTCATATATGGATCCTCTCTCGGATTATATGGCCTCGAGCCATTTTGGAATCCAGGCCCACCATCGCTTCTCCATAGCTCGTAGGTTCATTGTTGTCTAGCAACATGACTTCCAAGATAGGATTACGTACCACTCTGAAGTAGTACGCATCCTTGTCATCCCACGAGGTTTGGTAGTGACTTGATCTGAAGTTTCATGATCGTTATCATAAGCTTCCACTTCAATTGGTGTAGGTGCCACAGGAACAACTCCTGTGCCCTGCCACACACTAGTTGAAGAGACGGTTCAATAACCTCATCAAGTCTCCACCATCCTCCCACTCAATTCTTTCGAGAGAAATTTTTCCTCGAGAAAGGACCCGATTTTAGAAACAAACCCTTATTGCTTTCGGATCTGAGACAGGAGGTATACCCAACTGTTTGGGGTGTCCTATGAAGATGCATTTATCCGCTTTGGGTTCGAGCTTATCAGCCTGAAACCTTTTCACATAAGCGTCGCAGCCCCAAACTTTTAAGAAATGACAGCTTAGGTTTCTCTAAACCATAGTTCATACGGTGTCATCTCATCGGAATTACGTGGTGCCCCTTTTAAAGTGAATGTGGTTATCTCTAATGCCTAACCCATAAACTATTGTGGTAATTCGATAAGAGACATCATGGTATGCATCATATCCAATAGGGTGCAGTTATGATGTTCGGACACACCATCACACTATGGTGTTCCAGACTGTATTAGTTGTGAAACAATTTCCACAATGTCTTAATTCTGTGCCAAACTCGTAATTCAGATATTCATCTCTATGATCATATCATAGATCTTTTATCCTCTTGTCACGACGATCTTTCAACTTCACCCTGAAATTACTTGAACCTTTCAATAATTCAGACTCATGATTCATTAAGTAAATACACTCAACATCTACTCAAATCATCTGTGAAGTAAGAACATAACGATATCCACTACACGCCTTAGCACTCATTGGACTGCACACATCAAAATGTATTACTTCCAACAAGTTGCTTTCTAGTTCCATTTTACTGAAAACGAGGCTTTCAGTCATCTTGTCCATGTGGTATGATTTGCATGTCTCAGGTGATTCAAAATCAAGTGAGTCCAAACGGTCCATTTGCATGGAGTTTCCTCATGCATGTACACCAATAGACATGGTTCGCATGTCTCAAACTTTAAAAATGAGTGAGTCCAAAGATCCATCAACATGGAGCTTCTTCATGCGTTTTATACCGATATGACTTAAGTGGCAGTGCCACAAGTAGGTGGTACTATCATTACTATCTTTTGGCATGAACATGTGTATCACTACGATCGAGATTCAATAAACCATTCATTTCAGGTGTAAGACCATTGAAGGTATTATTCAAATAAACAGAGTAACCATTATTCTCTTTAAATGAATAACTGTATTGCGATAGACATAATCCAATCATGTCTATGCTCAACGCAAACACCAATCTCGATGGTAGAGGGAGCGTGCGATGCTTGATCATATCAACATTGGAAATACTTCCAACACATATCGTCAGCTCACCTTTAGCTAGTCTCTGTTTATTCCGTGGCTTTTATTTCGAGTTACTAACACTTAGCAACCGAACCGGTATCTAATACCCTGGTGCTACTAGGAGTACTAGTAAAGTACACATCAACACAATGTATATCCAATATACTTCTATTGACCTTGCCAGCCTTCTCATCTACCAAGTATCTAGGGTAATTCTGCTCCAGTGGCTGTTCCCTTTATTACAGAAGCACTTAGTCTCGGGTTTGGGTTCAACCTTGGGTTTCTTCACTAGAGCAGCAGCTGATTTGCCATTTCATGAAGCATCCCTTTTTGCCCTTGCCCTTCTTGAAACTAGTGGCTTCACCAACCATCAACAATTGATGCTCCTTCTTGATCTCTACTTTTGTGGTGTCAAACATCGCGAATATCTCAAGGATCATCATATATGTCCCTGATATATTATAGTTCATCACGAAGCTCAAGCAGCTTGGTGGTAATGACTTCGGAGAACCATCACTATTTCATCTGGAAGATCAACTCCCACTCGATTCAAGCGATTGTTGTACTCAGACAATCTGAGCACAAGTTCAACAATTGAGCTTTTCTCCCTTAGTTTGCAGGCTAAGAAAATCGTCCGAGGTCTTATACCTCTTGACGTGGGCACGATCCTGAAATCCCAATTTCAGCCCTCGAAACATCTCATATGTTTCGCGACGTTTCAAAATGTCTTCGGTGCCTCAACTCTAAGCTGTTTAACTGAACTATCACGTAGTTATCAAAATGTGTATGTCAGATGTTCGCAACATCCATAGACAACGTTCGAGGTTCAGCACACTGAGCGGTGCATTAAAGACATAAGCCTTCTATGAAGCAATGAGGACAAACCTCAGTTTACGGACCTAGTCCGTATAATTACTACTATCAACTTTCAACTAAATTTTCTCTAGGAACATATCTAAACAGTAGAACTGAAGCGCGAGCTACGACATAATTTGCGAAGACCTTTTGACTATGTTCAGGATAATTAAGTTCATCTTGTGAACTCCCACTCAGATAGACATCCCTCTAGTCATCTAAGTGATTACATGATCCGAGTCAACTAGGCCGTGTCCGATCATCACGTGAGACGAACTAGTCATCATCGGTGAACATCTTCATGTTGATCGTATCTACCATACGACTCATACTCGACCTTTCGGTCTCTTGTGTTCCGAGGCCATGTCTGTACATTCTAGGCTCATCAAGTCAACCTAAGTATTTCGCGTGTGTAAATCTGTCTTACACCCGTTGTATGTGAACGTTAGAATCTAACACCCGATCATCACGTGGTGCTTCGAAACAACGAACTGTCGCAACGGTGCACAGTTAGGAGGAACACTTTCTTGAAATTATTATGAGGGATCATCTTATTTACTACCGTCGTTCTAAGCAAATAAGATGTATAAACATGATAAACATCACATGCAATCAAATAGTGACATGATATGGCCAATATCATATTGCTCCTTTTGATCTTCATCTTCGGGGCTCCATGATCATCGTCACCGGCATGACACCATGATCTCCATCATCGTGTCTCCATGAAGTTGCCTTGCCAACTATTACTTCTACTACTATAGCTAACGGTTAGCAATAAAGTAAAGTAATTACATGACGTTTATGTTGACACGCAGGTCATAAATAAATTAAGACAACTCCTATGGCTCCTGCCGGTTGTCATACTCATCGACATGCAAGTCGTGATTTCTATTACAAGAACATGATCATCTCATACATCACATATATCATTCATCACATCCTTTGGCCATATCATATCACATAGCATACCCTGCAAAAACAAGTTAGACGTCCTCTAATTGTTGTTTGCATGTTTTACGTGGCTGCTATGTGTTTCTAGCAAGAACGTTTCTTACCTACGCAAAACCACAACGTGATATGCCAATTGCTATTTACCCTTCATAAGGACCCTTTTCATCGAATCCGATCCGACTAAAGTGGGAGAGACAGACACCCGCCAGCCACCTTATGCAACTAGTGCATGTTAGTCGGTGGAACCGGTCTCACGTAAGCGTACGTGCAAGGTTGGTCCGGGCCGCTTCATCCCACAATGCCGCCGAATCAAGATTGGACTAGTAGTGAACAAAATCAACGCCAACAACTACTTTGTGTTCTACTCGTGCATAGAAACTACGCATAGACCTAGCTCATGATGCCACTGTTGGGGAACGTAGCATAAATTCAAAATTTTCCTACGTGTCACCAAGATCTATCTATGGAGTCATCTAGCAACGAGGGAAGAGTGTATCTACATACCCTTGTAGATCGCGCGCGGAAGCGTTCAAGAGAACGGGGTTGATGTAGTCGTACTCGTCGTGATCCAAATCACCGATGATCCTAGCGCCGAACGGACGGCACCTCCGCGTTCAACACACGTACGGAGCAGCGACGTCTCCTCCTTCTTGATCCAGTAAGGGGGAAGGAGAGGTTGATGGAGATCCAGCAGCACGATGGCGTGGTGGTGGAAGTAGCGGGATTCCAACAGGGCTTCGCCAAGCGCTGCGGGAGGAGGGAGATGTGTCATGGGAGGGAGAGGGAGGCGCCAGGGCATAAGTGTTGCTGCCCTCCCTTCCCCCACTATATATAGGGCCAAGGGAGAGGGGGGGGCGCAGCCTTGGCCCTTCCTCCAAGGAAGGGTGCGGCCAGGGAGGAGTCCATCCCCCCCAAGGCACCTCGGAGGTGCCTTCCCCCTTTAGGACTCTTCCCTTCCCTCATCTCTTGGCGCATGGGCCTATTGGGGCTGGTGCCCTTGGCCCATATAGGCCAAGGCGCACACCCCTACAGCTCATGTGGCCCCCCAGGGCAGGTGGACCCCCTTGGTGGACCCCCGGACCCCTTTCGGCACTCCCGGTACAATACCGATAATGCGCGAAACTTTTCCGGCGACCAAAACAAGACTTTCCATATATAAATCTTTACCTCCGGACCATTCCGGAACTCCTCATGACGTCTGGGATCTCATCCGGGACTCCGAACAACTTTCGGTTACCGCATACTAATATCTCTATAACCCTAGCGTCACCGAACCTTAAGTGTGTAGACCCTACGGGTTCGGGAGACATGCAGACATGACCGAGATGACTCTCTGGTCAATAACCAACAGCGGGATCTGGATACCCATGTTGGCTCCCACATGTTCCACGATGATCTCATCGGATGAACCACGATGTCGAGGATTCAATCAATCCCGTATTCAATTCCCTTTGTCTATCGGTACGATACTTGCCCGAGATTCGATCGTCGGTATCCCGATACCTTGTTCAATCTCGTTACCGGCAAGTCTCTTTACTCGTTCCGTAACACATCATCCCGTGATCAACTCCTTGATCACATTGTGCACATTATGATGATGTCCTACCGAGGTGGCCCAGAGATACCTCTCCGTCACACGGAGTGACAAATCCCAGTCTCGATTCGTGCCAACCCAACAGACACTTTCGGAGATACCTGTAGTGTACCTTTATAGCCACCCAGTTACGTTGTGACGTTTGGCACACCCAAAGCACTCCTACGGTATCCGGGAGTTGCACAATTTCATGGTCTAAGGAAATGATACTTGACATTAGAAAAGCTTTAGCATACGAACTACATGATCTTGTGCTAGGCTTAGGATTGGGTCTTTGTCCATCACATCATTCTCCTAATGATGTGATCCCGTTATCAATGACATCCAATGTCCATGGTCAGGAAACCGTAACCATTTATTGATCAACGAGCTAGTCAACTAGAGGCTTACTAGGGACATGGTGTTGTCTATGTATCCACACATGTATCTGAGTTTCCTATCAATACAATTCTAGCATGGATAATAAACGATTATCATGAAACAAGGAAATATAATAATAATCAATTTATTATTGCCTCTAGGGCATATTTCCAACAGTCTCCCACTTGCACTAGAGTCAATAATCTAGTTCACATCGTCATGTGATTAACACTCACAGGTCACATCGCCATTTGACCTAACACCCAAAGAGTTTACTAGAGTCAATAACTAGTTCACATTACCATGTGATTAAGACTCAATGAGTTCTGGGTTTGATCATGTTTATGCTTGTGAGAGAGTTTTAGTCAACGGTCTGCAACTTCAGATCCGTATGTACTTCGCAAATCTCTATGTCATCTTGTAGATGCAGCTACTACGCTATATTTGGAGCCATTTCAAATAACTATTCTACTTGGAGCTATTCTAAATTGTTGCTCCATTATACGATCGTATCTCTACTCAGAGCTATCCGGATAGGTGTTAAGCTTGCATCGAGTAACTCTTTACGTCGAACTCTTTATCACCTCCATAACCGAGAAACATATCCTTATTCTCTAGGATAATTTAGACCGCTATCTGGTGATCTACTCCTAGATTACCTTTGTACCCTCTTGAGATATGTGGCAAGGCACATCAGGTGCGGTACTCAGCATGGCATACGTATAGGGACATGGTGTTGTCTATGTATCCACACATGTATTTGAGTTTCCTATCAATACAATTCTAGCATGGATAATAAACGTTTATCATGAAGAAGGAAATATAATAATAACTAATTTATTATTGCCTCTAGGGCATATTTCCAACAGCTTCTCCTTTTTGAGGATACCCGCAGTGTGCCTAGCCCAACCATGAAGGAACTTACGTAATGCACGCATTTTGTTGTTCCATTTGTGTATTGGGATAGGCCCGACAACCGGTTTATCCCACACCTCCTTGACCATTTCATAGAATCCATCTCGATGCAACCAACCTAGTTCAAACTTGAACTTGTGTCGGTGTTGTGGATGTGGCGATCCAGTGGTTAAGAGGATGGGTGCATGGTCTGAGATAGCCTCTATACGAGGAAGAGCGCGAACAAAAACCATAGGGAATTTGGATTCCCAGTCGGTATCCATTAAAACGCGATCTAGTTTCTCATAAGTCGGCTCCGGAAGACTGTTCGCCCAAGTGAACTATCTTCCAATCATTGAAACCTCTCGCAAATCTAGACTGTCTATGACAGCATTGAAAAGGAAAGGCCAGTGATTATCAAACCTACCTTGGCTTTTCTCAATTGGAAATCGTAGGAAATTAAAATCCCCACCAATAAGAATGGGGTAGGGATTATCTTTCGCTAGATTAACCAGTTCACGGAGAAAAACAACCTTGAGTTCATCCTGGGATGCCCCATACACGGCAACGAGGGTCCATGTGAAGTTGTCAGCTTTGTTTCGGATATGGAGTTTAATATGAAACTCTCCTTCTGAACTAGCCAAAACATCCATAGTCTCTGTGTTAATACCGAGTAAAATGCCCCCAGAACGACCTCGAGGTGGTCGTGAAATCCAGTTATAATCTATCCTGCCAGAAAGGCGATTAAGCAGACTTACTAAGAAATCACGTCTTCCCGTTTCAGATAAAGCCAAAAAAATCTAAATTGTACTCCCTATTACATTCCGCAATGAATAGATGTTTAGCCAAGTCACCAAGACCTCTGCTATTAAAGAACATGTCATTCATGAGGAAACAATAGGAGATTTAGGAAAATTCGCCCTTTAGAGGGTTTACGACCTTTTTTCGACCGATCATACTTTGATTTACGACCGGAAGCTGTAAGCTCAATCAATGAACTAAGCCCGGGTTCCTCCAAACCCACGTCTGAAACCTCCCCTACTACATGAGCGAGTAGCTGACCATCTGATGTGGCATGCAGCTCCTCCTCATCTAGATGTGAGATAAAAGATTTGCTAGAAACTCGTGGAGTAACCTTCAATCGGTCATATTCCAAATGTCTCAAAGCGTTTGCGGAAACAGAAATATCATTCTCATTATTTCCTAGACTAACACCCACATTATTTAACTTAGCAACAATGGATGTAGTAGAAAAAGATAAAAATGATTTGGGCGATGACGAAGTACCTTGGTTGTCAAGGTTCTGCACAGCTTTACGCCGCATAGCCTTGGTCAAAGAGTCCTCGTCGGTGTCCGTCCTTCCATCATCGGCCACCGCATGACGGCCACTTCGGCGTGTGGATGTCACCCCCGGTGAAGGATGTCGCGCATGCACTGCTGCCGGAGGAGGGGATGAGGGTGGAGTAGCAACCCCCTCCCCGGCAATCTCGACCACCGGTACACGTGGCGCCGCTGCCAAAGATGGCCTGACTGCAGGCATGGGTGAGGCGAACACGTCCGGCTCTGCCTGAGATCCAAGAGCAGCAGACTGAGACTGAGCAGCAGCCGTAGGTTCAACTATGCATGGCTGCACACCCTGGGGTCGACCTTCACGTCCAAGCCCACTAGAAGCATGCATGTCTAGCTCTACGTGAGCTGCATGCATGTCTAGCTCTACCAAAGCCATGGGTTGCCGGCTCACCACAGGCGTGATCGGATGTCCCGCTATGCCTCCGGCGGCCTGCACCGGCTTGAAGACGGCCGGCTTGGCTGCCGCCGTCCGCGTCGGCGGCGGCGGCTGCGACGCCACCTTCGCAGCAGGTTGTAGGTGCACCGAAGAAGATTCCGGGCGCCCCGCCAAGCCGCCGGTGGCTTGCACCGACTGGGGGGCAGTGGACTGCGATGATGCCGGCTGAGAATGCGGTGCCGGCTGCGATGCAAACAAAGCGCACGGTGAAGAAGTTGAGGACGACTCCTGTGTATGATCCCGCGGCGATCTTTCGAGAGAACTACTCAAAGTGGAGTTGACTCTAAGATTCGCGACAAGCCATGCCTCTTGGCGTCTGCGGCGAAGAGTTAAACGGAGTGACCGCCCAAAGCACAGGACCACCTCTCGTTGCACCACCAGAGCCAGCACTCGACAGTTCCCGGCGTTGAACTTGAGTCACATGAGTGTTATCCTTCGGGGCTGAACTAGACGACGGATGGTTCGACGGATTTCCATTGTGTTCCGAAGTGTCCATCTCATCATCCTTCTCCTTAGCGCCGCTATCATCGTCAGCATCATCACCCTTGCGTCTCCAAATGAACGGGACAAAGTCAGGGTCCGGAATGTATCCTGCCGGCTCCCTCCTGAACGTGAACGTGTAGCCCTTGAGCTTAACCACCACATCTGAAGCAACAAAAGGCCCAAGCGTCGTCCTTGTCCTTTGAAAAAATCTGAGAGTTAGTCATACCCACGAGAATACGAACAACTCCACGGCGACACAGGCTAATAAGATCCACGTCCAAGGTCTTGCCCATCAAAGTACCCACAGCCCATAAGCCCCAAAATGGCACACCGTATGGGGAACCCCCTCGACATGGAGCCAAATCTTCTGGAGCTCTAGCTTATGTGGGACCTCCTGAGACCTCCATGCGGTAACGCTCATCTGAGAATTAACAGACGGGACGGTCATCTGTATACCATCCACCCTGTCCAAGTCCTCGAAAGACGGAAAGCTAACAAGGTATGCATCATGCCCGTGTTGAATAGCCTCCCACTTCCATTGATCATGTACCGGGCATCTCCTGGCAATCTGGCTCTCAACGATACTAGACGGTACCATTAAACCGGTAACCTGAACTCGGGCGATCGGAGACTGTGTTGGTGCTAAGTGATCTTTCACCACGCAATCAGGCAACTGGACAAAGTACGTCTCCTCAGCACCAACTCCCGAAACAAAAGCATTGGGTCTAGGGAGTTTGAGAACCGGACACTGCAGCGTTGGATGAGCGATTTTGTCACAAATATAACAGTAGTGTTGCACAGTGCAATCCTTTCGCATGCGTATCAACAGCACACTTCCAGCCAACGTACCCTTTCTTAGGCCTTGTACTTGGGCGCGTATCCACTTGCACATCACACTGAGCAGCCAACGGTGTGACATCGATAGTAGCAGACCCCTGGCGTATTCTGCACAACTGTTGATAATTGCCCGTGGATATGATTGCATGTGCTGCTGCGGTATGAATTGCTGCTGAAATTGTTGTGAACCTGGCACAATGCTGCGGGGGTGATGAAAACCATGTGCAAAATCTCCACCCGCATGGTGTGCTGCTGCTGAGGCGGCTCTTTCTTTTTTTGCTTTGAGCCGGCTGAGCCACAACCCCACCGGAATGGAAATAGCGGAGGGCGGATACCCCGGTTGGCGGAACCCGTTACATGGACGGTTGCCCTCCGGCGACGACCGTACCGTACGTCAAGGCGTACTGCCTCCCTGGCCATATCCAGGGGGCTGCTGCAGTGGGTGGGCCATAGCTTGTAGACCGGCGCCGAACCCGCTGCTGATGGTGGAGGACCGGAGTATCCGGCGCCCTGAGCCGGAGGGACGCGAAGGAGCGGGGAGTCGGCCCCACGATAGGGGCACGGGTTTGGCCCTCCTAGGCTACGGCGCCACGCGCCGTCGAGGAATCGCCCCGCCATGGGGCGCTGAAGCGTCGCCGCGACCGCCGCGTAGGAGCGGGCAACGACCCCCGCTTGGGGGTGGAGCCGGAGTTTGGAGTCGGCGACTGCTGGTGTGCCAGAGGTTCGGCCGGGCGGACGGGCGACGATGAATTGAGCGATGGAGTTGACTGTGATCGCGGTCTGCTGATTAGGGAAACCTGCCCAGATCGCCCGCATACGCGGCTTCAGAAAGGCCTAGGAAAACACTGCCTGGCCCGTCTTCGTCGTTGCATGCATGGGCCCAAAGCCCGAGGCCACATGAGTTTGAATTTCCGGTGATCTCGGCCCCGAACCCGGCTCCCGAACGACCTCAGATCCCGGCGAAGTTTCCGTCGCGGGCATACACTGCCGATTTGCCGAGGTGGGGCTCCGCCTGGCCGCGTCCAAGAACTGCCCCACCACCGGTGGAGGCGTCACCCGACGCGCGACGGCAGGGGTCCTCGCGAAGCCCCCATACGCGGCGGCCGGGTCATCCTCAAACCGGCCGGCGTCAACACAGGCTTGCGGCCGACAAACTCCGGGGCCACCGATCCCGACGGCGACCTCGAACCTGCGATCTCCGATCCCTCTGCGTCGTCGATCCCCGATCAATCAGGAATCAAAGACTCCCTCGGCGACACCGGCGACCGATGCTCCCAGAAGCGAGACGCCGGCGTCGGGAAGCCCGCATCGTTCCAGAACTCCTGGACCAATTCCACCTCCGTTTTCTTCTTCCGGCGATCCACCGTGGTCCACTTCCCACATCCCAGCATCCTCCCGAAGCACTTCTAGTGCTAGCTGCACGCCGACAGCCTGCGCATCCTCCTCGTTGGAGGACTCAATTTCCGATCCCAGGCAAGAGAACCTCGAACAAGACGAGACCTCCGTCGCCGGCGGGGGTGCCAGGGTCAGACGCCTGCCCCGCATAGTCCGCTAGACGAAAGATATCTTCTCAGGACCAGTAGTTGTGATTAGGCCGACTGTTAAGATGAAATGGTTTCTCCAAGGAACTCCAGCTCGTGGAAGAGCACGCAAGTGCCAACATGACCTTTGACCCCAAAACGAGTGACTATAGAGCTAAGAACGATGCACTGGAAATTTACAGCCGTACGTGTTGCATTTCCCAGAGGTGACTGCGTACAGTGTTTCTTTTCCCTGTTTCGATTCATTAAGAAAAGGAGAATTGCTTAATTAATTAACGAAAAACTGAGCGAAAACTATCACAAACCTCTAAGTGGTACACATAAAATACCCCACATACAATACTACATGAAAGGCCTCGTCAAGGTAGCACATTGACGTCATTGTCAATAATGTGACTGCTTGCTTCTTGGTTACCGGCCATTACCACTAATTGTTAAACGTAAATGTGTGTGTTATAGAACGTACTTAACATTTTGTGAAGCATTCCTAGAAATAAAAACAAAATAAAAATAAAAATGGTGAAGCATCTAGTTCTAAAGGCGGGTGACTCCTGGTCATGCTACCATAGCAACATTAGATAACTCGTGTTGCTCTCACCACGGGCAACCCAGAAGAAACCCTAGTCACCGTCCTTCACCTCCCCATCTCGCTCCATCTGTACCTCATCAGTGTCGAAGGGTGAGCAAAGCCCACATGGTGTTGGCAATTATAGGGCTGTTTTTCCCTCTCTAAGCATGGAGTGGCTCAAGACTGCTCGGCTGCACACGGATGAGGGTCCGATTGCAGCGACCGGCCGGCATGGAGGCATAGTAGTTGAGGTGCGGTGTTCAAAGGTGTTAGAGGGATTGTTGCGTTACCAGCTATAATGAAGGTGCGGCGGCGGGCTCTCTAGGCTTGCAATGCAACACAGGATCGATGGCGTGATGGCACGGCCGTGGTGGTTAGATGTGCGTGGAACCGCGAATTTGCAGGTCGACGGGCATCGCTTGTGGCAGCTGGCCGGATGTGGCTCGGCCACAGAGGAACTAGGATCAAGCAGGCCATGACATCTGTGTGGCACATACGGTGACGAAGGCTTCTAGGTGACGTTGTGGTGGGCATGTCTACCGGCGAAATCTTCTTTGGCCGTTGCCTAATTCTATGGGAGCAGGCTAGTAGCCTGGACGGTGATATTGGCGATTGACATGCAGGTTGTAAACCATCCTAGTGAAAACCATGATTCACCATTGGCTAGACCAGGCAACGCCGATGCCCGCATGCCATTTTTTTTACTAAAGGTGTTGGCTTGAAGTTTCGCTTCGGGGGTGATTGTCCCCTGTTCGCATTTGCTTGGATCATCCAACATTGACGTGCCAACAACAATTCCATTTTCAAGGTGTTGTTTTGGAATATTGCACACTTTATATTAGCTTGTATATTGATCAATAGGTGGATTGTGCTCCACAGTCATTGAGTTTGTGGTAGGACCGAGGCCTTTGTGGCCATGTAGGTTGTTTATATGATTGCTAGGAGTTTCAGGATAGTCCCCAATCCTGCTTACTTTGCAAGGTATTTAAGCGTGCCGACCGTAAACTCAAAGGCATTGCATGCGCTGGCAAATATTGCATTTTAGGGTTATAGTGCGTGTGATGGTTTGTGGGTGAAAGAATATGAAGCGAAAAGCAATCTGTTGGTGAGAATTATTTATAATAAATAGTATGATATAAGATTTTCAAATGTTTTTAAGAGAAAAGGGAAATAAATAAGACCAACACTTCTATTTTTCATAAACAAACATTTGTACATGTACATTCCATCCACAAATAGACGCCATAGATAAGCACTTCACATCATACAAAGACTCGCCAGAAATCACACAAAGACACAACACGACCAACAGATACATGTGTAGGAGCGCGAACAAAGAGAAGACAAGTGAAGGCAGTCTTCATGGCTTAGCCTCCGGCTCAGGAAAGTGGAACTCGGGGATGGTAGGCATCTCGGGTTTTAGTGGTAGCTCCACCTTGGGAAGCTCAGGCTTGGCTGGAAGGTGCACCTCAGGGAAAGTTGGGAGCTCGGGCTTGGGTGGCAGGTGCACCTCCGGGAATGTCGGCAGCTCTACCTTGGGCAACTCAGGCTTAGGTGGCAGGTGCACCTCCGGGAATGGCGGCAGCTCGACCTTGGGCAGCGTTGGCAGCTCGGGCTGGTGCTCCTCACCTTTGGACGGAGCCATCTCCTCCTCTAGCATTCTTGCTGCGCTGCTCATGGCGACGGACGAGAGGAACAGTCCAAGGAGGAATACAACGGTGTTTCTCGAAGCCATTTTGCTGGACGCTTATGGTTGTTATAGGCTTCTAGCTAGCTCTCGTGGTGCAATTTTGATGTGGGAGAGATAACATGTCTCATGTTCTATTTATAGAGTTCAACAATGCACACAATGTGAGGCTTTGCAACAAAGTTGGTCAACTACTGGTGTGCACTTCCAGGTTCATCTGTGCACTTTAACTTCTAGTCAAAGTTGCTTAGGATTTGGGTGAAGAGGGGCTGAGATAGTTCTCTCGGGCTGTACGGCTGCAGTTGAGGATGATGACCTAGCGATCATAAACAACCGTTAATTAGGCCAACTACTAAGACGATCAAAATGCCTTGTCAAGGAGAGATCATCAGATCGCAGAGAATACAAGCACGTACATTAGCAATGGCCGTTGCGGCTGTCAACCAGACTCTTTCCTTTTCTTTGTTCTCCCTCATCCGAGCTTGACGATCGGCGGGGCCCTGAGTGGTTATGCTATAATACTAGCACGTAAATGTTCGGTCATCATATTTTTCCTACATGTGATACAATTAGTCGAGGTAGTGAAAAATTAAATCTACATCTTGTCTAGATGAAATATAATATGTTTCATCTAACTCCCACATTGTTGGATTTTACATGGAGATTCATGGATTTTTTTTTTCTTTTATTTTTTGTTTGGTTAATCAATTAGTGTAGGAGTTTTCTTTTTGCAGGAAAAAATAGTGTAGGAGTTAGATGAGACTTCTCTGTTTCTCATATGAGAATTAACAAAAAAGAAAATCCAAATATTTGAGTTCAATATTTGATCCAAAGCAAATTTGGTCCGCACTACCACCTAGAGGTCCTAAAGTTGGTCGTTGCCTATTTGTCCCTATAACTTTTTTGAGCTTCAAACCCTGGTTATAGTTTGCTTGCTTGATCGCTTAACTAGTGATGTGTTCACGGTGCCTGGCGTCTCAGTCAATATTTTGTAGAGTTGGACACTCGTAATGCGTTGGTTTGGTTGTTGTATTATTATTTCCTTTTGAACATTTGTGGTCGACATGTCAGTTTCATCCTATAGAACAATTTGAAAGTATTTGCCCACTGAAGTGAACACGTTCGGATGAAAGTAAAATGAAAGTTGTCTGACACCCCTCATCAACGTTGTCTATGTTGACACATGACACCCGGATCTCTGCCACATCCGCTTGCTCGATAGTAGTCATGCATGCACTAGTTAGCCGCTCTAGTGACACCCTAGAGACACCCTCTGGATCACTGGTGTTCAGACCATTGACGCAAACATAATGACTACAATTTATGGGTCCTAAAATCAGGTACTAAAGCTAGGACGACTTAAGGTTGAAGAGAAAATGTATTTATATAATTTTATGTTTCATCGATGGAAAATGGATAGGTGAAAACGAAGCTTACGGTGAAAACTTAAAAGCACCATGCTTTTGAAATGCTCTTATGACCAAAGGGTGCGAAAGTATATTTCTCGTATATATACCAATATATTAGCACATCACTCACAACACTCGCTAGAAACAACAACTAAACAATCAGATCATCGACACAACACAGCAACAGGTACACGTACGAGCGAGGAAGAACGAAATAACAATGTTGGTAAGGGTGGTTCTCATGGCTTGACCTTCGGCTCCAAGAAGTGGATCTCGAGAACAGTGGGCATCTCGGGCATCGGCGGCAACTCCACCTTCGGCATCTCCGGCTTGGGTGGCAGGTGCACCTCTGGGAACGCTGGCAGCTCCACTTTGGGCAACTCTGGCTTGGGTGGCATGTGTACCTCCGGGACAGGCGGCAGCTCCACCTTGGGCATCTCCAGTTTGGGTGGCAGGTGCACCTCAGGGACCGGCGGAAGCTCCACCTTGGGTAGATCAGGATTAGGTGGCAGGTGCACTTCTGGGAACGGTGGCAGCTCCATCTTGGGAAGCGATGGCACCTCGGGCTGGTGCTTCTCCTTGGACGGAACGGTATCCTCTAGGATTCTGGCAGCCCCGCTCATGGCAACGCATGAGAAAAGAAGACCGAGGAGGAAAACGGCGGAGTATTTCAAATCCATAATTGCTCGACATGTGCAGCTGCAGCACTGGCTAGCCTGGGCAGTGAGCAGTGTGGTTCGAGTGCGTGAGAGATAGCAGCTCCTACTTGCTACTTATAGGGTACAGAAGGCAGCATGCGCAGAGAGTCCGAAGCTTTGCAACAAGTTAGGTCATCTACTTGTATATATGCACTTTGTCTTGGAGTCTATTTCTGCTCAACGTTTGACTGTTTAGATTGTAGTGATACCATGTCCAGGGTAGGCAGTGGCGGAGGCCCCCGGTGGGCAAGGTATGGCGTCTGCCATACCTTAATTGGGTGCAAAACATCTTTTATATGTATGCATCTCAGTCTAGCCGGACGCTGGCTAAGCTAATTCGCTGGCTACGCTAATTAGATTCGCTAGGAAAATCGCTAAAGACGCTGAGAAAAGGCCTGTTCAGGACTAATTAATGGGCCATTGAGGGAGTTGGGCCAAGAGCGGTTGAGCCAGCACCCAACACAACGAACGGCACCGTACCTCTGGCGAGAGGACGCACACGCCCCACTCGACACTCCCAAACCTATCGTGGCGGCGTCGGCTGGCCAGGAGGATGCGGACCGGCGGCGTCGAGCAAGCGGGTGGGTGGGCGCTGCCGCGCAGGGCGCACTGCCCAACGAGCAGCGGCTGAGGGTGAGGGCGGCAACAGCGACAGATTTTCCCCCAACATTAGAGATGATGTTATGTTTACTTATATATGAATGGGTCCAATTCGGCCAACTAGTCACAATTGCTACTACTGTCTACTGGGTGCAACAGCAACAGTTAAAAGGGCCTTCTCATCAATGAAAATCATTAAGACTGAATTGCGTAGCAAGATGTCTGATGGATGTCTTAATGACTTAATGGTGATTACATTGAGCGAGGGATCTTCAAAAGTATTCATCTTGGTAAAATTAAGGAAGATTTTTAGAAGAAGGGTAGGGCACTGCCATTTCCTGTGTCTTCTAGACGCCACTGAAAGCTTCATTACCGGTATGTTTTAGGTTGTTTTTCTATTGAAAATTTGAAATATGTCTAAATTTTCATTGTATTTGTCTATTCGTTTGTAGTGTGCATTGTTAGTGTGTATTGCCTCTTTTGGTTTGCATCAAAAAAATTCTTTGCTTGAGACTTCGCTACACCTTAAATTTTTTTCGTCCTCCACCTCTGAGGGTAGGTATGACGGTACAATAACATATAGCTGTTAGGTCAGCTGTGAAGACCAAATGTTGTGTCCAAGGATCCAAAAAATCTTATAACACAAGCAAGTACCTATATCATCAGCAATGCTCAAGTAAAAAAAAAGATAGCTTCTCATTGTGGGAGTCTACAGAGGCCAGAGGCCACAGCAGCAGGACCAAATCATTAATAGTACGTTTACAAAATGATTTGAGAAAATAGAACAAATGAGGAAATTAATGAGATTAATAGAATCTTAAGCTGTTCATGGATGCTACAACATCACATTCCCCATAATCCCCTGGATTTGTACCTCCCTCTCTCTCTCTCTCTCTCTCTCTCTCTCTCTCGCACGCACTTGTACCTTCCCCATAATCTCCTGGACTCTGTTACGTCTCTGATCATCAAATAAAAATGGAAAATGATTCAGGTGGCATCACATTCCCATAATCCCCCGTGACCTTAAAAAAAGCAACATCACATTCCCATCAAACGATGATGGCATCAAATGAAACAACTATTCAGCTTGAATGTGAAGAGAACTGAATAATAGGTGCTAGCCTTTTTGTTAGAAGAAAAACATATGAGCTAATCTGAACAAGGTACATAGTGTTTTCTATGTTTACCAGGTTTGCTAAACCACCACTAATAATCAGTTGAAGAGATTACAAAAATTCTCCCCAAAAAATGGAGATGGAAAGGAAATAAATTTTGTGCAGTTATGAAACAGAACCAATCAATGAATATACTTCCTCAGTTCTCGCAAGAGGCAAAACTAAGAGATAAAATAGAAAAGCAGCACCAAAATGTGAAACGTGAATCAATATATGAATTGAAAAGCTATTTCTTTCTCTACTGCTATTTTTTCCAAAAGGAGAATTATCCCCGGCCTCTGCATCAAATGATGCATGCAACCATCTTTATTAAATTATTCAATAGAGTCGAGTGTGATGAAATAAATACAAAGATCAAACCAAACCCACCATAAAGGCGAACAAAATCGCTACACCTACAAGTATAGAGATGTGTCCTGGCTGTATCAACGGACACCTTAATCTAGTGGCCTCAATAAGCCGCTCGCTTGGCGCGCCGAGAGCACCAACCGGTCTAGGCGTCCCACAACGTGCACCGCATGTGCACGCTCTAGGAACCGCCGCCGTCCCATCTTAAGGAGGGGTCATTGCATAGATCTTGTCATGCCCATCTGCCGCCGACGTCACCACGACGTTAGACAATGCCACCAGCCTCCACGCGTCCATCAAACCGCGTCTAACGCCTAGACTCGACTGCTCCACACGGTCGTGTCCCACCGTCTTCATTGCAGTAGATGCAACACCGCTCGACCTATTAGCCCCTCCAGTGAACCTCTGCTCTAAAACAATGCCCTCAGGAGGGAAAACGGCACCACATTCTCCGTCATCATCCGATTTGGGAAACCCAGATCTAGGGTTTCCCCAGAACAGAAGCGCCCTTCTAGGGGGCACACCATCTGCACCTGCGAACGAACCCAAACAGTGCCCACCATCACAACGCTCTCACGCAATGCCTTCAGGAAGGACACATCGCCTAGAACGCCTTCACCGCCCATCACAGTTAGGGTTTCACCCGAGAAGCAGTGAGGTGGGTAGAGGTATGGCGGACCCGAACGACGTCTCCAAGAAGAAAATCTGCACCCTCAGGCGGCATCGTCGTCGTGGCCGGCCGAAACCGACCGGAGAAATTATACCTATATGGACTCCCACCTCCCGCTCCGTCCACAAATCGGTGACTGGCTAGGTAGCCAGCACGGCCAAGTGCTACAAGATTGGAACGCACCTAGACGGCCAAGCCCGAATAATCTTCTGGTGAAAAGTGTTGATAGAACTAGACAATGCCCCGCACGTTGCGGCGGGATTTTGTATGAAGCAAAAATTTCTCTTGTAGTAAGATAATTTTTATCAATATTATACCAAATTTCTACGTGTAAGTTTAAAATTAGAGGGAAACAAAATAAAATATGCATGCATGCCTCACTTGTCCTTCATAGAGCACTCATATGAGGCTCTAAGCTGCATGCATGCTTCAATGTTTTTCTTGATTAAAACACTCACAGACAGCAGTTACTACATGCACTTGCATGCATGCGCCAGTTATTGATTGATATAGTATATCCAACGGCTAAATTAATTTGGGTGATGTGACTTAAGGAGAAGTGAGAGAATTCCTATAGTAGAGATTAGCTATTTAGATATAGAAGATGAATCATGCATGTCGAGCAGAGTCTAAACTTTTCAAATGTTTTTCGTTAAAAGGGAAATACATTGATGTAAACATCCGTCTGTTTTGTACACGTGCGTTCCATCTAAATAGATGCAATACGCACACAAATGACTCGTCGAAAATCTAGACTAAACGACCACACGAAAGACACAACACGAGTAACTGGTACATATATGACCACAAGCAAAGAGAAGACAACTGAAAACAGTTTTCATGGCTTAGCCTCTAAAAGCTTTACAGTATATCCAAGATATATTAGCCATCCATTTAAGTGAACGAACGCCCCAGATTGACCAATACTACAACACAGTTTGGGTAGTATATTAAGTCGGTAGGGGTATTTTAGGTAGTAATCGGTTAAAACTCAGCCGGGCCAAAGGACGCGCCGAAGTCAGGCGGACCAAGGAATTCTACGCAGGCGCCCCACGCTCACTACTAGGAAAAGGACTATAGGTAATATGGACATTAATGACGCACCATGTACGTGGTGCGCCACTACGCCATTAGTGTCCTCATTACTAATGGCGCACCAGACACACGATGCGCCATTACTAGCAAAAAAATTTCCAAAACTATTAATGGCGCACCAGAACACAGTGCGCCATTACTAGTTCAAACTAGTAATGGCGCACCACAACCTCGGTGCGCCACTACTAACAGTTATATATATATATATATATATATATATATATATATATATATATATATATTGCAAAACTAGTAATGGCGCACCTCTAACTGGTGCGCCATTAGTAATCAGGGTTACTAATGACGCATTTTTAGGTGGTGCGTCATTAGTAACCTAAGACCAGCTAGATATTTTGAACAGCCACCTACCACACTCACTTTCCTCACTTCATTCTATCCACCCCCTCCTCCAAGCTTGTCTTGGCTGCCTCCTCCTCCTCACATCGTTTGCATCATAGATTCACCCAAATTAAGTGGTTAAATTACCTTTTTTTGATAGGTAAGTAAGGGGAAAGCTTTCTTTATGTTGTAATCTACTTTTTTCTCCCTCCAACAACGTGCACATGCACTTTTTATGGCCTAGCTAGATCTATGTATGTTTGTGGTGTTGCATATATGTTTGTATTTGCTGGTACCGGTATTTGAAATGCGATGGTTGCCAATATTTTGCCGGAATGTTGATTCATTTCCGTTTCGGCGAGAATTTGGCACTATGCATTTTTTTGGTCCTATTTTTAGGCAGTCATGCCAAAATTTTTCTTGGTTCGAAAATATCGTTTTGCTCCACCCCGCAGGCGACCATGGTCCGCACGATGACCGAAGACATCATGAATAGGTTTTTGAACTCCGCGAAGGCCGAGATGCTTCAAAAGAACGAGACGGAGATAAGATGTCCATGTCGAAGATGCAAGCTGAAGAGCCTTATTGCGGACCAGGATTCCGAACAGGTGTGGGACCACCTGCTCTTGCGTGGTTTCATGGATAGCTATCGGTGGCAAGGTGATGAAGATGACTATGAAGTCATCCATGGGGGCCGGGCAAGAAATAAGGAAGGGTAGCAAGATAACCACCGTGGCGAGGGCGGGCGAGAAGACGAAGAATCTCCAGGACATGATCACGACGGTGATGCTGTACACAGTCATCATGTAGAAGATGCCGGACATGATGATGAGGAAGATCAAGACGAAGGGCATGATCATGAAGATGAAGATGCCGGAGCAGACGCCGGTGGACCATCGATGGGCTGGGTGCAGGACCCTCATATTCAAGAGCTGTTTCTCAAGCAGACGGATAACGCAAGAGCAGCCGCCCGAGAGAAAGCCAAGCTGGATCAACTGGAGATAGACGCGGTTACTCCATTGTATGAAGGATCCAGGGCCGAGGATACCCGCCTCAAAGTAACGCTCATGGCTTTGGAGATGAAGGTAAAACACAAAATGACCGACGCATGCTTCGATGAGAACATGTCATTCTGGCACGAACGTCTTTCCAAGGGGAACAAGTGCCCGACCAGTTTCAAGGAGGCGAAGAAAATCGTGTGTCCTCTCGATTTACCGCACGTGAAATACCATGTGTGCATGAACAATTGCATCATTTATCGGGACGAGCACGCGGAGTCTATCATATGTCCGGTGTGCGGCATCACTCGATACAAGAAGAGGAAGAAAGCTCCTCAAAAAGTGGTGTGGTACTTTCCGATCACTCCTCGTCTGCAGCGGTATTTCGCGGACCCTAAGCTAGCAAAGCTCCTGCGTTGGCACGTGGATAGGGAGGAGTAGAAGTGAGAAGATGACGGAAATGATCCGGAGATAAATAAAAAGACAAGATGCTGAGTCACCCTAAGGATGCAAGCCAGTGGCAAGTGTTGAACTTCGAACACCCAGAATTTGGGGCCGATCCAAGGAACATCGTGCTGGGCGCGAGCACCGATGGAGTCAATCTGTTTGGCAGCCAGAGAAGCACACATAGCAGCTGACCTGTGTTTGTGTGGATGTACAACCTTCCCCCTGGTTGTGCATGAAGAGAAAGTACATTCACATGAGTATGCTAATTGAAGGGCTGAAACAACCAGGGAACAACATCAATCTGTATCTGGGGATACTGAAAGAGGAGCTAGACACACCGTGGAAAACGCCAGCCAATACGTGGGACGCCGTAGAGAAAGAATATTTTCCTATGAGAGTCGCACTGCTCACGACGGTGCACGACTATCTCGGTTACGGATATCTCGCGAGGCAGGTGGTCCACGGATTTTCTAGATGCGTCAGGTGCATGGATGACACAACGTATCACCAGCTAGATAGAGATCCCGGATCTTCGAAAACCGTGTTCATGGGACATCGAAGGTGGCTTCGCGATGATGACCCATGGAGAAAATGCAAGGATCTGTTCGATGGTGAAACTGAACCCCAAAGACGCCCGCGTACGAGGACCGGCAAGGAAATAGACGAGCTGTTGAAAAATTGGAAAGATTGCCCACTGCCAGGAAAGAAGCAAAAGGCGCCAGAGCCGGAAAGAAGCGAAAGGCGCCAGAGCCGCTGCTGAAGGTATGGAAAACGAGGTCTGTTTTCTGGGAATTGCCGTACTGGAATATCCACCGTGTGCCTCACAGCCTTGATGTCATGCATATCACGAAGAATGTGTGCGAGAGTTTGCTTGGTACCCTGCTCAACATGCTAGAGAGGACCAAAGATGGGCCGAAAGTAATGGCAGACTTGAAATCAATGGGCATCAGGGAGGAGCTTCACACTAATGATGATGATGATGAAGGAAATATGCCCTAGAGGCAATAATAAAGTTATTATTTATTTCCTTATAATCATGATAAATGTTTATTATTCATGCTAGAATTGTATTAACCGGAAACATAATACATGTGTGAATACATAGACAAACAAAGTGTCACTAGTATGCCTCTACTTGACTAGCTCGTTAATCAAAGATAGTTATGTTTCCTGACCATGAACAATGAGTTGTTATTTGATTAACGAGGTCACATCATTAGTTGAATGATCTGATTGACATGACCCATTCCATTAGCTTAGCACCCGATCGTTTAGTATGTTGCTATTGCTTTCTTCATGACTTATACATGTTCCTATGACTATGAGATTATGCAACTCCCGTTTGCCGGAGGAACACTTTGGGTGCTACCAAACGTCACAACGTAACTGGGTGATTATAAAGGAGCATTACAGGTGTCTCCAAAGGTAGATGTTGGGTTGGCGTATTTCGAGATTAGGATTTGTCACTGCGATTGTCGGAGAGGTATCTCTGGGCCCTCTCGGTAATACACATCACATAAAGCCTTGCAAGCATTACAACTAATATGTTAGTTGTGAGATGATGTATTACGGAACGAGTAAAGAGACTTGCCGGTAACGAGATTGAACTAGGTATTGGATACCGACGATCAAATCTCGGGCAAGTAACATACCGATGACAAAGGGAACAACGTATGTTGTTATGCGGTCTGACCGATAAAGATCTTCATAGAATATGTAGGAGCCAATATGGGCATCCAGGTCCCGCTATTGGTTATTGACCGGAGACGTGTCTCGGTCATGTCTACATTGTTCTCGAACCCGTAGGGTCCGCACGCTTAAGGTTACGATGACAGTTATATTATGAGTTTATGCATTTTGATGTACCGAAGGTTGTTCGGAGTCCCGGATGTGATCACGGACATGACGAGGAGTCTCGAAATGGTCGAGACTTAAACATTGATATATTGGAAGCCTATGTTTGGATATCGGAAGTGTTCCGGGTGAAATCGGGATTTTACCGGAGTACCGGGAGGTTACCGGAACCCCCCGGGAATCATATGGGCCTTAGTGGGCCTTAGTGGAAAGATGAAAGGGCTGCCCATAAGGGTTGCGCGCCTCCCCCCCTCCCCTAGTCCTATTAGGACTAGGAGAGGTGGCTGGCCACCCCTCTCCCTCTTTCCCCCTTGGGAATCCTAGTTGGAATAGGATTGGGGGGGAGTCCTACTCCCGGAAGGAGTAGGACTCCTCCTGCGCCCTCCTCCTGGCCGGCGCCCCCCTCCCCCTTGGCTCCTTTATATACTGAGGCAGAGGCACCCCAGAAACACACAAGTTGATCCACGTGATCTATTCCTTAGCCGTGTGCGGTGCCCCCTGCCACCATATTCCTCGATAATACTGTAGCGGAGTTTAGGCGAAGCCCTGCTGTTGTAGTTCATCAAGATCGTCACCACGCCGTCGTGCTGACGGAACTCTTCCCCGACACTTTGCTGGATCGGAGTCCGGGGATCGTCATCGAGCTGAACGTGTGCTCGAACTCGGAGGTGCCGTAGTTTCGGTGCTTGATCGGTTGTGTCGTGAAGACGTATGACTACTTCCTCTACGTCGTGTCAGCGCTTCCGCAGTCGGTCTGCGTTGGGTACGTAGACAACACTCTCCCCTCTCGTTGCTATGCATCACATGATCTTGCGTGTGCGTAGGAAATTTTTTTGAAATTACTACGAAATCCAACAGTGGCATCCGAGCCAGGTTATTTATGTTGATGTTATATGCACGAGTAGAACACAAGTGAGTTGTGGGCGATATAAGTCATACTGCCTACCAGCATGTCATACTTTAGTTCGGCGGCATTGTTGGACGAGACGACCCGGACCAACCTTACGCGTACGCTTACGCGAGACCGGTTCCCCCGACGTGCTTTGCACACAGGTGGCTTGCGGGCGACTGTCTCTCCAACTTTAGTTGAACCAAGTATGGCTACGCCCGGTCCTTGCGAAGGTTAAAACGGAGTCTATTTGACAAACTATCGTTGTGGTTTTGATGCGTAGGTGAGATTGGTTCTTACTTAAGCCCGTAGCAGCCACGTAGAACTTGCAACAACAAAGTAGAGGACGTCTAACTTGTTTTTGCAGGGCATGTTGTGATGTGATATGGTCAAGGCATGATGCTGAATTTTATTGTATGAGATGATCATGTTTTGTAACCGAGTTATCGGCAACTGGCAGGAGCCATATGGTTGTCGCTTTATTGTATGCAATGCAATCGCGATGTAATGCTTTACTTTATTACTAAACGGTAGTAATAGTCGTGGAAGCATAAGATTGGCGAGACGACAACGATGCTATGATGGAGATCAAGGTGTCGCGCCGGTGACGATGGTGATCATGACGGTGCTTCGGAGATGGAGATCACAAGCACAAGATGATGATGGCCATATCATATCACTTAAGTTGATTGTATGTGATGTTTATCTTTTTATGCATCTTATCTTGCTTTGATTGACGGTAGCATTATAAGATGATCTCTCACTAAATTATCAAGAAGTGTTCTCCCTGAGTATGCACCGTTGCCAAAGTTCGTCGTGCCCAGACACCACGTGATGATCGGGTGTGATAAGCTCTACGTCCATGTACAACGGGTGCAAGCCAGTTTTTGCACAAGCAGAATACTCAGGTTAAACTTGACGAGCCTAGCATATGCAGATATGGCCTCGGAACACGGAGACCGAAAGGTCGAGCGTGAATCATATAGTAGATATGATCAACATAAACGATGTTCACCATTGAAAACTACTCCATCTCACGTGATGATCGGTTATGGTTTAGTTGATTTGGATCACGTAATCACTTAGAAGATTAGAGGGATGTCTATCTAAGTGGGAGTTCTTTAGTAATATGATTAATTGAACTTAAATTTATCATGAACTTAGTCCCTGATAGTATCTTGCTTGTTTATGTTGATTGTAGATAGATGGCTCGTGTTGTTGTTCCGTTGAATTTTAATGCGTTCCTTGAGAAAGCAAAGTTGAAAGATGATGGTAGCAATTACACGGACTGGGTCCGTAACTTGAGGATTATCCTCATTGCTGCTCAGAAGAATTACGTCCTGGAAGCACCGCTGGGTGCCAGGCCTGCTGCTGGAGCAACACCAGATGTTATGAACGTCTGGCAGAGCAAAGCTGATAACTACTCGATAGTTCAGTGTGCCATGCTTTACGGCTTAGAATCGGGACTTCAACGACGTTTTGAACGTCATGGAGCATATGAGATGTTCCAGGAGTTGAAGTTAATATTTCAAGCAAATGCCCGAATTGAGAGATATGAAGTCTCGAATAAGTTCTATAGCTGCAAGATGGAGGAGAACAGTTCTGTCAGTGAGCATATACTCAAAATGTCTGGGTATAATAATCACTTGATTCAATTGGGAGTTAATCTTCCGGATGATTGCGTCATTGACAGAATTCTCCAATCACTGCCACCAAGCTACAAGAGCTTCGTGATGAACTATAATATGCAAGGGATGAACAAGACTATTCCCGAGCTCTTCGCAATGCTGAAAGCTGCGGAGGTAGAAATCAAGAAGGAGCATCAAGTGTTGATGGTTAACAAGACCACTAGTTTCAAGAAAAAGGGCAAAGGGAAGAAGAAGGGGAACTTCAAGAAGAACGGCAAGCAAGTTGCTGCTCAGGAGAAGAAACCCAAGTCTGGACCTAAGCCTGAAACTGAGTGCTTCTACTGCAAGCATACTGGTCACTGGAAGCGGAACTGCCCCAAGTATTTGGCGGATAAGAAGGATGGCAAGGTGAACAAAGGTATATGTGATATACATGTTATTGATGTGTACCTTACTAGAGCTCGCAGTAGCACCTGGGTATTTGATACTGGTTCTGTTGCTAATATTTGCAACTCAAAACAGGGACTACGAAATAAGTGGGCACTGGCAAAGGACGAGGTGACGATGCGCGTGGGAAACGGTTCCAAAGTCGATGTGATCGCGGTCGGCACGCTACCTCTACATCTACCTTCGGGATTAATATTAGACCTAAATAATTGTTATTTGGTGCCAGCATTGAGCATGAACATTATATCTGGATCTCGTTTAATGCGAGACGGTTATTCATTTAAATCAGAGAATAATGGTTGTTCTATTTATATGAGTAATATCTTTTATGGTCATGCACCCTTGAAGAGTGGTCTATTTTTATTGAATCTCGATAGTAGTAATACACATACTCATAATGTTGAAGCCAAAAGATGCAGAGTTGATAATGAAAGTGCAACTTATTTGTGGCACTGTCGTTTAGGTCATATCGGTGTAAAGCGCATGAAGAAACTCCATACTGATGGACTTTTGGAACCACTTGATTATGAATCACTTGGTACTTGCGAACCGTGCCTCATGGGCAAGATGACTAAAACACCGTTCTCCGGTACTATGGAGAGAGCAACAGATTTGTTGGAAATCATACATACCGATGTATGTGGTCCGATGAATATTGAGGCTCATGGCGGATATCGTTATTTTCTCACCTTCACAGATGATTTAAGCAGATATGGATATATCTACTTAATGAAACATAAGTCTGAAACATTTGAAAAGTTCAAAGAATTTCAGAGTGAAGTTGAAAATCATCATAACAAGAAAATAAAGTTTCTACGATCTGATCGTGGAGGAGAATATTTGAGTTACGAGTTTGGTGTACATTTGAAAAAATGTGGAATAGTTTCGCAACTCACGCCACCCGGAACACCACAGCGTAATGGTGTGTCCGAACGTCGTAATCGTACTTTACTAGATATGGTACGATCTATGATGTCTCTTACTGATTTACCGCTATCGTTTTGGGGTTATGCTCTAGAGACGGCTGCATTCACGTTAAATAGGGCACCATCAAAATCCGTTGAGACGACGCCTTATGAACTGTGGTTTGGCAAGAAACCAAAGTTGTCGTTTCTTAAAGTTTGGGGCTGCGATGCTTATGTGAAAAAGCTTCAACCTGATAAGCTCGAACCCAAATCGGAGAAATGTGTCTTCATAGGATACCCAAAGGAAACTGTTGGGTACACCTTCTATCACAGATCCGAAGGCAAGACATTCGTTGCTAAGAATGGATCCTTTCTAGAGAAGGAGTTTCTCTCGAAAGAAGTGAGTGGGAGGAAAGTAGAACTTGACGAGGTAACTGTACCTGCTCCCTTACTGGAAAGTGGTTCATCACAGAAAACTGTTTCAGTGACACCTACACCAGTTAGTGAGGAAGCCAATGATAATGATCATGAAACTTCAGATCAAGATACTACCGAACCTCGTAGATCAACCAGAGTAAGATCCGCACCAGAGTGGTACGGTAATCCTGTTCTGGAAGTCATGCTACTAGATCATGATGAACCTACGAACTATGAAGAAGCGATGGTGAGCCCAGATTCCGCAAAGTGGCTTGAAGCCATGAAATCTGAGATGGGATCCATGTATGAGAACAAAGTATGGACTTTGGTTGACTTGCCCGATGATCGGCAAGCAATTGAGAATAAATGGATCTTTAAGAAGAAGACTGACGCTGATGGTAATGTTACTGTCTACAAAGCTCGACTTGTCGCAAAAGGTTTTCGGCAAGTTCAAGGGATTGACTACGATGAGACCTTCTCACCCGTAGCGATGCTTAAGTCCGTCCGAATCATGTTAGCGATTGCCGCATTTTATGATTATGAAATTTGGCAGATGGATGTCAAAACTGCATTCCTGAATGGATTTCAGGAAGAAGAGTTGTATATGATGCAACCGGAAGGTTTTGTCGATCCAAAGGGAGCTAACAAAGTGTGCAAGCTCCAGCGATCCATTTATGGACTGGTGCAAGCCTCTCGGAGTTGGAATAAACGTTTTGATAGTGTGATCAAAGCATTTGGTTTTATACAGACTTTCGGAGAAGCCTGTATTTACAAGAAAGTGAGTGGGAGCTCTGTAGCATTTCTGATATTATATGTGGATGACATATTGCTGATTGGAAATGATATAGAATTTCTGGATAGCATAAAGGGATACTTGAATAAAAGTTTTTCAATGAAAGACCTTGGTGAAGCTTCTTACATATTAGGCATTAAGATCTATAGAGATAGATCAAGACGCTTAATTGGACTTTCACAAAGCACATACCTTGACAAAATTTTGAAGAAGTTCAAAATGGATCAAGCAAAGAAAGGGTTCTTGCCTGTGTTACAAGGTGTGAAGTTGAGTAAGACTCAATGCCCGACCACTGCAGAAGATAGAAAGAATATGAAAGATGTTCCCTATGCATCAGCCATAGGATCTATCATGTATGCAATGTTGTGTACCAGACCTGATGTGTGCCTTGCTATAAGTTTAGCAGGGAGGTACCAAAGTAATCCAGGAGTGGATCACTGGACAGCGGTCAAGAACATCCTGAAATACCCGAAAAGGACTAAGGATATGTTTCTCATATATGGAGGTGACAAAGAGCTCACCGTAAAAGGTTACGTTGATGCAAGCTTTGACACTAATCCGGACGATTCTAAATCGCAAACCGGATACGTGTTTACATTAAACGGTGGAGCTGTCAGTTGGTGCAGTTCTAAACAAAGCGTCGTAGCGGGATCTACATGTGAAGCGGAGTACATAGCTGCTTCGGAAGCAGCGAACGAAGGAGTCTGGATGAAGGAGTTCATATCCGATCTAGGTGTCATACCTAATGCATCCGATCCAATGAAAATCTTTTGTGACAATACTGGTGCAATTGCCTTGGCAAAGGAATCCAGATTTCACAAAAGGACCAAACACATCAAGAGACGCTTCAACTCCATCCGGGATCTAGTCCAGGTGGGAGACATAGAGATTTGCAAGATACATACGGATCTGAATATTGCAGACCCGTTGACTAAGCCTCTTCCACGAGCAAAACATGATCAGCACCAAGGCTCCATGGGTGTTAGAATCATTACAGTGTAATCTAGATTATTGACTCTAGTGCAAGTGGGAGACTGAAGGAAATATGCCCTAGAGGCAATAATAAAGTAATTATTTATTTCCTTATAATCATGATAAATGTTTATTATTCATGCTAGAATTGTATTAACCGGAAACATAATACATGTGTGAATACATAGACAAACAAGTCACTAGTATGCCTCTACTTGACTAGCTCGTTAATCAAAGATGGTTATGTTTCCTGACCATGAACAATAAGTTGTTATTTGATTAACGAGGTCACATCATTAGTTGAATGATCTGATTGACATGACCCATTCCATTAGCTTAGCACCCGATCGTTTAGTATGTTGCTATTGCTTTCTTCATAACTTATACATGTTCCTATGACTATGAGATTATGCAACTCCCGTTTGCCGGAGGAACACTTTGGGTGCTACCAAACGTCACAACGTAACTGGGTGATTATAAAGGAGCATTACAGGTGTCTCCAAAGGTAGATGTTGGGTTGGCGTATTTCGAGATTAGGATTTGTCACTGCGATTGTCGGAGAGGTATCTCTGGGCCCTCTCGGTAATACACATCACATAAAGCCTTGCAAGCATTACAACTAATATGTTAGTTGTGAGATGATGTATTACGGAACGAGTAAAGAGACTTGCCGGTAACGAGATTGAACTAGGTATTGGATACCGACGATCAAATCTCGGGCAAGTAACATACCGATGACAAAGGGAACAACGTATGTTGTTATGCGGTCTGACCGATAAAGATCTTCATAGAATATGTAGGAGCCAATATGGGCATCCAGGTCCCACTATTGGTTATTGACCGGAGACGTGTCTCGGTCATGTCTACATTGTTCTCGAACCCGTAGGGTCCGCACGCTTAAGGTTACGATGACAGTTATATTATGAGTTTATGCATTTTGATGTACCGAAGGTTGTTCGGAGTCCCGGATGTGATCACGGACATGACGAGGAGTCTCGAAATGGTCGAGACTTAAACATTGATATATTGGAAGCCTATGTTTGGATATCAGAAGTGTTCCGGGTGAAATCGGGATTTTACCGGAGTACCGGGAGGTTACCGGAACCCCCCGGGAATCATATGGGCCTTAGTGGGCCTTAGTGGAAAGATGAAAGGGCTGCCCATAAGGGTTGCGCGCCTCCCCCCCTCCCCTAGTCCTATTAGGACTAGGAGAGGTGGCTGGCCACCCCTCTCCCTCTTTCCCCCTTGGGAATCCTAGTTGGAATAGGATTGGGGGGGAGTCCTACTCCCGGAAGGAGTAGGACTCCTCCTGCGCCCTCCTCCTGGCCGGCGCCCCCCTCCCCCTTGGCTCCTTTATATACTTGAGGCAGAGGCACCCCAGAAACACACAAGTTGATCCACGTGATCTATTCCTTAGCCGTGTGCGGTGCCCCCTGCCACCATATTCCTCGATAATACTGTACCGGAGTTTAGGCGAAGCCCTGCTGTTGTAGTTCATCAAGATCGTCACCACGCCGTCGTGCTGACGGAACTCTTCCCCGACACTTTGCTGGATCGGAGTCCGGGGATCGTCATCGAGCTGAACGTGTGCTCGAACTCGGAGGTGCCGTAGTTTCGGTGCTTGATCGGTTGGATCGTGAAGACGTACGACTACTTCCTCTACGTCGTGTCAGCGCTTCCGCAGTCGGTCTGCGTTGGGTACGTAGACAACACTCTCCCCTCTCGTTGCTATGCATCACATGATCTTGCATGTGCGTAGGAAATTTTTTGAAATTACTACAAAATCCAACAGATGATGATGAGGCGAAACAGGACACGGAAAGTCATCGCAAAGGCAAAAAGGCCAAGAAGACCGGAAATGACTACCCTCCCGTGTGCTTCACTCTAAGTCAGGAAGAGATCGAGCAGTTTTTCACCTGCCTCGTAGGAGTAAAACTTCCTTACGGTTACGCGAGGAAGATAAGCAGATACCTAGACTCAGCGAAGCAGAAGTTCAGCGGGATGAAGTCTCACGACTGTCATGTGTTGATGACGCAGATACTTCCAGTTGCATTCCGTGGGATCATGGACGCGCACGTCCGTGAAACGCTATTTGGCCTATGCAAATATTTCAACGCCATCTCTCGGAAGTCGGTTGACGTGAGGCAACTTAGAAGGCTATAGGAAGAGATCGTGGTGATACTATGCGAGCTTGAGATGTACTTCTCGCCCGCATTCTTTGATGTTATGGTGCATCTGCTGGTCCATATCATGGAGGATATCATCCAACTGGGGCCGACGTTCCTGCAAAGCATGATGTCGTTCGAAAGGAGGAATGGTGTCATCAAAGGATATGTTCGCAACATGTCACGTCTAGAGGGAAGCATAGCCAGGGGCTTTCTGACCGAAGAGTGCATCTCCTACTGCACGAATTATCTAGGCATCGAGAACCCCGTTGGTCTGCCCGTCAACAGGCACCTCGGCAGGCTCGCTGGATGGGGTCACCATGATGGTCGCCGTGAAATGCATGTCGACTTCGAGGGTCGACTCGCCGACTTTGAAAGAGCAAACCTAGTCGCGCTACAACACATAGATGTGGTCGGTCCTTGGGTGGTAGAGCACAAAACCTTTATTGAGAAGACGTATAATAACCGAGGCCAACAGAGGACGGACGGAGATATAATCAAAGAGCACAACTTATGTTTCACGCGTTGGTTCAAGGAGAAGCTTCTGTCGTACCCTTTACATGAGGATTCTTCCGCGGAAGAAAAACTCATATTCTCCTTGTCACAGGGCGCCGAGCACAACCTAATGACCTATGAGGCGTATGATATCAACGGCTGCACATTCTACACCGAGGACAAGGACATGAAGAGCGATGGTTATCAGAACTCCTGGGTAATGATGGAATCCTACACCAGTAACGACAAGGACAGATACTACGGAAGGATCGAGGAGATCTGGGAGCTAAGCTACGCTGGAGAGAAGGTTCCGATGTTCCGTGTCAGATGGGCCAAGAGCGTCCTAAAAGAAGACCGGTATTTTACCACCATGGTTATACCTGAAACCAAATCCAATACCGCAGGCGCAAACGTCACTGCAAAAAATGAGCCATGGGTATTGACTTCCCAAGTGGACCAATGCTTCTTCATTACCGACCCGTCAAAGCCCAGTCGTGTTGTCGTGAGGAGAGGCAAAAGGAAGATCATCGGAATGGATGGAGTCGCCAATGAGCAAGACTTCGACAAGTACGGCGACCCGAAGATGGAACATGACAACGACGATGAAGTGCCATGCACCACAAGAAGAAGCAGGACCACCCTACCTAAAGGACGTCCGTTCAAGAGAAGAACTCCATTTGCGAAAAAGAAGGGCAAGAACATTGTGAAAAGATAGCTAGCTAAGATCGATTGTATTTAAATCGTAGTCTTCATTTCTCGATTGTATTTCGACATTTTGAAATGATATTTCTTCTGTTCTAGTCCTCATGAATATTTATTTATGTTTATTATGGTATTCAATTTCTAACTCACAAAAAGTATTGAATTTGTTAATATTTTTTGAACTCATGAATATTTTTAAATTTCATGGGAAATTTTTGAATTCATTAATATTTTTTTTCAAATTTGATGATATTTTTTCATATTCATAAATGTTTTACCAATTCACAAATGAATGCAACTAAAAATCCAAAAAAACAAATTTGATGATATTTTTAAAAAAAAATTATTACTATTTTTATTAAAAAAGTATTACTGTTTCATATTCATATTCATTTTCTAAAAAATTATTAGATGCAACAAAAAATAATGATGTGATTCTTCATGCCGAGAACTTCAGCTTTTTCAACTTGCTGGACTATATGTTCATTGGTACTACTTGTGATGCTGCTGCTGTATTACTTGGGAATTTTTTCAACTTGTGATGCTGCTGCTGTACCCCGAGAAGCCCTTGAGTTTGCCGGAATGTCGATTAACTTCTGTTCCAGCAAATTCGGGTACTCCATATGTCCTATTTTCAGCAAAGGTCATGCTGAAATTTTCCATGAATTTTAGCATGACTTTGCTAAAAATAGGACATATGGGGTACTTGTGACTAATGCATGGGCCGGGGTATCTTAGTACTTAATTAAGTAGGATCAAATGCCTCTTTATTCTTGCTGCATTAAACACATATGCTGAATTCATGTGTGGACAGATGAAAAAGCAACTGCCATAGGTGGCAATAGAGCCAAGTGATTAGGCCCAACTTAGAATTCTCCTTCCCTTTTCTTGATATGGTATATTATTAGAAGATACCCATATATATCAGTCAACCTAGGGTGCCTCGGCATCGATAAACCCTAAATGATGAAAACTTAACTTAGCATTTAGGGTGCCTCAACGTCGACAAACCCTAAATGATAAAACCTTGGCTTTTAGGGTGCCTCGGTGTCGATAAAAACCTAAATGATGAAAGCTTAGGTTTTTAGGGTGCCTCGGCGTCGACAAACCCTAAATGATAAAAGCTTAGCTTTTAGTATGCCTCGGTGTCGAAAAACCCTAAATGATGAGACCATGATAATTCCTCACAAACCCTAAATGATGAGATCTTGTTCCTTGACAATAACCAACTTTTTGACCGAACTTTTTTCCTATTTAGAGCGAAACATGGCCCACAACGATGAGGTCGGCGGTTCAAGCAAGGCATTCTGGGAGCTGTCCCAAGAGATGGAGGAAGAACCTCACCGCTATGAGGACGCCGCGGAAGACACCGATCCTGACTACACAACCCCTAGTGGCGTCGGGGATGACACCACTGATGGTGCCGCCGAGGATGCCACCACTGATGATGGCAGCGCATGCACAGATGGCAGCCAACCGAAGAGGCAACGGAAGGACCGGCGCCCAAACATGCTCGGCGCCGTCAAGGAGGAATTTACTGAAGTGTCCTCTGAGGGGAATCCAACGGCGCCCCCAGAAATAGTCAAGGGGTACGTGGGACAGCTCGGGTGCATTCTCCGGAGCACCGTCTCGATCAACACCGAGAACCTAAGGCATCGTGACCGAGGGAATTTGCGCAACCTCCTCTTCACGAAGCTGCACGAACGATACAAGTTCCTCAGTGACTTCGCAAACACAAGCCTCGCAGGGAATAAAGTGAACAGTGCTGCCCTCACGAAGATGAGCACGGCCCTGGCTACTTGGAGAGCCTCGGTGAAGAGAATGATTCAAAAATGTGATAGTTATGAGAAGATCAAAGAGAAACATCCTTCGATCAGCGAAGATGACTACCTGGAGTTCAAGATCAAGTGCGAGAGCGACGCAACCGTGGAATCAAGTCAGTGGGGGAAAGAGATGCGAGACTTGAACTTAGGGGTCCACAAACTCGGTCCCGTCGGTTACAGAGTGGCGGAACCTATATGGGACAAGGAGGACGCGGAGCGTGCCGAGCAAGGCCTACCGCCCCTCTTCGAGAAATATCGTGACAAGCAGACCAGGAACTATGTCAGGGCCCGGTACAAGGTGGACCCGGTAACCAAGGAGCTTACCACGGATCCGAAGACCAAGGCGCTTGAGCATGTTCTGGTAAGGAATACACCCCCGCGTAATTAGCTCCATATGGTTGCATTCTAATTAATGAAGTCAATTTTCTAAATGGTTCACGTTCCTTCCGCAGGACACTGAAAGCAGTAGCGCGGGGTCGTCTCAGAGCTCCCCTTTTGACACCCCTTTAAATAGGGCGTTGAACGTAATGAAAACCAAGGATAAGCTCAGTAAGACGACGTCAGCTGGCCGTGTGGCCGGCAAAGGCTTGTCCACGAAATGGTCGGAGTATTATACTACTACCTCTTGAGCACTGCGTTGGATTTCCCCGAAGAGGAAGGGATGATGCAGCAAAGTAGCGTAAGTATTTCCCTCGGTTTTTGAGAACCAAGGTATCAATCCAGTAGGAGGCTACGCTCAAGTCCCTCGTACCTACACAAAAACAATAGCTCAACGCAACCAACACGCTTAGGGGTTGTCAATCCCTTCACTGTCACTTACGAAAGTGAGATCTGATAGAGATGATAAATAATATATTTTTTGGTATCTTTGGTATATAGATGCAAAGTAAATAAAGTAAAAGCAAAGTAATAGCAAAGCAATAATAAAGTGATGGAGATTGATATGATGAGAAAGAGACCCGGGGGCCATAGGTTTCTCTAGTGGCTTATCTCAAGAGCATAAGTATTCTACGGTGGGTGAACAAATTACTTTTGAGCAATTGACAGAATTTAGCATAGTTATGAGAATATCTAGGTGTGATCATGTATATAGGCATCACGTTCGAGACAAGTAGACCGAAACGATTCTGCATCTACTACTATTACTCCACTCATCGACCGCTATCCAGCATGCATCTAGAGTATTAAGTTAAAAACAGGGTAACGCCTTAAGCAAGATGACATGATGTAGAGGGATAGTTTCATGCAATATGATAAAAAACCCATCTTGTTATCCTCGATGGCAACGATACAATACGTGCCTTGATGCCCCTTCTGTCACTGGGAAAGGACACCACAAGATCGAACCCAAAGCTAAGCACTTCTCCCATGGCAAGAACAACCAATCTAGTAGGGCAAACCAAACTGATAATTCGAAGAGACTTGCAAAGATAACCAATCATACATAAAAGAATTCAGAGAATATTCAAATATTATTCATAGATAGACTTGATCATAAACCCACAATTCATCGGTCTCAACAAACACATCGCAAAAAGAAGATTACATCGAATAGATCTCCACGAGAGAGGGGGAGAACATTGTATTGAGATCCAAAAAGAGAGAAGAAGTCATCTAGCTACTAGCTATGGACCCGTAGGTCTGAAGTAAACTACTCACACTTCATCAGAGGGACTTGGATGATGATGTAGAAGCCCTCCGTGATCGATGCCTCCTCCGGCGGAGCTCCGGAACAGGCCCCAAGATGGGATCTCGTGGATACAGAAAGTTGCGGCGGTGGAATTAGGTTTTTGGCTCCGTCCCCGATCGTTTGGGGGTACGTGGATATATATAGGAGGAAGAAGTACGTCGGTGGAGCTTCGAGGGGCCCACGAGGCAGGGGGGCACGCCCTAGGGGGTGCGCCCCCTACCCTCGTGACCACCTCGTGGCTTTCTTGATGGAGGGTCCAAGTCTCCTGGATCATATCTGATGAGAAAATCACGTTTCCGAAGGTTTCATTCCGTTTGGACTCTGTTTGATATTCCTTTTCTTTGAAACCCTAAAACATGCAAAAAAACAGCAGTTCTGGGCTGGGCCTCCGGTTAATAGGTTAGTCCCAAAAATAATATAAAAGTGGATAATAAAGCCCAATAATGTCTAAAACAGTAGATAATATAGCATGGAGCAATCAAAAATTATAGATACGTTGGAGACGTATCAAGCATCCCCAAGCTTAATTCCTGCTCGTCTTCGAGTAGGTAAATGATAAAAACAGAATTTTTGATGCGGAGTGCTACTTGGCATAATTTCAATGTAAATATTCTTAATTGTGGTATGAATATTCAGATTCGAAAGATTCAAGAAAAAAGTTCATATTGATATAAAAATAATAATACTTCAAACATACCAACAAAGCAATTATGTCTTCTCAAAATATCATGGCCAAAGAAAGCTATCCGTACAAAATCATATGGTCTGGCTATGCTCTATCTTCACCACATAAAGTATTTAAATCATGCACAACCCCGATGACAAGCCAAGCAATTGTTTCATACTTTCGACATTTTCAAAACTTTTTCAATCTTCACGCAATACATGAGCGTGAGCCATGGATATAGCACTATAGGTGGAATAGAATGGTGGTTGTGGAGAAGACAAAAAGGGAGAAGATAGTCTCACATCAACTAGGCGTATCAACGGGCTATGGAGATGCCCATCAATAGATATGAATGTGAGTGAGTAGGGATTTCCACGCAACGGATGCACTAGAGCTATAAGTATATGAAAGCTCAAAAGAAACTAAGTGGGTGTGCATCCAACTCGCTTGCTCACGAAGACCTAGGGCATTTTGAGGAAGCCCATCATTGGAATATACAAGCCAAGTTCTATAATGAAAAATTCCCACTAGTATATGAAAGTGACATAATGAGAGACTCTCTATAATGAAGATCATGGTGCTACTTTGAAGCACAAGTGTGGTAAAGGATAGTAACATTGTCCCTTCTCTCTTTTTCTCTCATTTTTTTATTTGGGCCTTTCTCTTTTTTTCATGGCCTCTTTTTTTCGTCCGGAGTCTCATCCCGACTTGTGGGGGAATCATAGTCTCCATCATCCTTTCCTCACTGGGACAATGCTCTAATAATGATGATCGTCACACTTTTATTTACTTACAACTCATGAATTACAACTCAATTCTTAGAACAAAATATGACTCTATATGAATGCCTCCGGCGGTGTACCGGGATATGCAATGAATCAAGAGTGACATGTATGAAAGAATTATGAACGGTGGCTTTGCCACAAATACGATGTCAACTACATGATCATGCTAGCAATATGACAATGATGGAGCGTGTCATAATGAACGGAACGGTGGAAAGTTGCATGGCAATATATCTCGGAATGGCTATGGAAATGCCATGATAGGTAGGTATGGTGGCTGTTTTGAGGAAGGTATTTGGTGGGTGTATGATACCGGAGAAAAGTGTGCGGTATTAGAGAGGCTAGCAATGGTGGAAGGAAGGAAAGTGCGTATAATCCATGGACTCAACATTATTCGTAAAGAACTCATATACTTATTCCAAAAATCTAGAAGTTATCAAAGAAAATTATTACGTGCATGCTCCTAGGGAGATAGATTGGTAGGAAAAGACCATCGCTCGTCCCAGACCGCCACTCATAAGGAATACAATCAATAAATAAATCATGCTCCGACTTCATCACATAATGATTCACCATACGTGTATGCTACAGGAATCACAAACTTTAACACAAGCATTTCTCAAATTCACAACTACTAAACTAGCATGAGTCTAATATCACCATCCTCATATCTCAAAACAATTATCAAGCATCAATTTCTTCTTAGTATTCAACACACTCATACGAAAGTTTTATTATTAATCTTGCATACCAAGCATATTAGGATTTTAAGCAAATTACCATGCTATTAAGACTCTCAAAATAATCTAAGTGAATCATGAGAGATCAATAGTTTCTATAAAACAAATCCACCACCGTGCTCTAAAAGATATAAGTGAAGCACTAGAGCAAAACTATAAAGCTCAAAAGATATAAGTGAAGTACATAGAGTATTCTATCAAATTCCAAATCATGTATGGCTCTCTCAAAAGGTGTGTACAGCAAGGATGATTGTGGTAAACTAATAAGTAAACACTCAAATCATAGAAGACGCTCCAAGCAAAACACATATCATGTGGTGAATAAAAATATAGCTCCAAGTAAAGTTACCGATAGAAGTAGACGAAAGAGGGGATGCCTTCCGGGGCATCCCCAAGCTTTGGTTTTTAGGTGTCCTTAGATTATCTTGGGGGTGCCATGGGCATCCCCAAGCTTAGGCTCTTGCCACTCCTTGTTCCATAATCCATCAAATCTTTACCCAAAACTTGAAAACTTCACAACACAAAACTTAAAGTAGAAAGCTCGTGAGCTCCGTTAGCGAAAGAAAACAAAAGACCACTTCAAGGTACTGTAATGAACTCATTCTTTATTTATATGGGTGTTAAACCTACTGTATTCCAACTTCTCTATGGATTATAAACTATTTTACTAGCCATAGATTCATCAAAATAAGCAAACAACACACGAAAAACAGAATCTGTCAAAAACAGAATAGTCTGTAGTAATATGTAGCTAGCGCAAGATCTGGACCCCCAAAAATTCTAAAATAAATTGTTGGACGTGAGGAATTTATCTATTAAACATCTGCAAAAAAATTAACTAAATAGCTGTCGGAGTAAATGACCACGGGTAGCCTAGCCGGCTTCCCCTGGTACTTCAGAAAAATTACAGACCGATCAAGCCTCCAAGCGTCCAAGACACGGGGCCGCCTTCCCCTAGCCGGCTACCTCTCAAGCTGGTTGCGCGAAGGCGGCCCAGCCCTGAAATCTTTCAGAAACAAGACCATGAGAAGGCCGACTCCTAGGAGCCGGCCCCTCAGCAGGCGGCTAAGATCTTGCCCTCAGAGTCTGCACCCACATAACGGCGACAAGACGGGGCGTGGCTACAGAAAAGCCTGCCACCCCCGAATCCCGGCGCACGCCTGGCCACAGTGCACCATACGGGGCGGCCATCCCCGTCCGGCGCGGCACTGTTGCCACGATGATCGTGACGTCACCCATAGCGAGCGGTCAGTACGACCCGTGGGTGGCGGGCCCCTTGGTTAGGGAGATCCCAAATGCGGTCGGGATTCCCGCAGCCGGCCAGGGATATGGCCAGCTTCCGATAGCCAGCCAACTTTCTCCCTCCAAGGAGGAGCTTCATTAAGGAGACAAGAGAAGGTAAGGTTACAGTGATGAGCCGCCTCGCGGCGGCACTGTAGCCATGCTTACCACGACAAAGCCATCGTCACCAGGGGCAAGGTAACAGTAACCAGCCCCCGACAAGACCCCCGGGCGGTGGGGCCGGCCTGTCGGCCAAAGGGTCAGCGGGCCCCACAAGTCGGCGGAGAAGCCGGCGGGCGTAGACACAGACGGCTGGGGCCCACACCCAGCCGGATTACCATTGTACCCCTAGGGGTAGGCCTATATAAACCCCCAGGGTTCCCATGCAGGGGAGATCGCTCTTTGGATAGATTTTAGACACCACAAGGAGAAGAGGAGCGGGCTAGCCTGGCCATCCTTCATCCTTTCACCGAACAGCTCAAGGAGCATTCTGTAGCTACCCTTCGAGCTAGTGATCATGCGGAGATCCTGCAGAGGAGAATTAGGGGTGTTATCTCAACGGAGAGCCCTGAAGCTGGGTAAGATTCACCGGCGTGCATGTCTTCGCCTTATCCCGTTTCCAGGCACCGGCGATGTTTTATTGGCTCCCACAATGATAAGCCATCCATTGGCATATGTTGCACCAACCACCCGACATTTGGCGCCCACCGTGGGGCCAGGTGCACCGTCGTCCGGAGACCTGCTCTGGACGGGAACCCTTTTCCTTCCCAACGTGCGTAGCCAGCCTGGCACGCCCGATGGCGCTTGCCCCGACGTGCTGCAAGACGTCGCTGACGCCTGCGCGGCGAGCTGCCTCGCCGATCTTCTTGGCGAGGCTCACATCTCTGACGAGCCCGCGTCCGACACGGGCACAGACTGCCCCGAGAGCCACCTCGTCAGCCTCCTCGATCAACTCCACGTCTCCGGTGAGCTTGCTGCGGACTTGGAGTCGGTTGGCTCCACCGACCCGATGCTTGTCGACTTCGACACGGCATCCCTTGACGCCTTCCCCACCAACGTGGTGGTCATCAACGATCCACTTCCTCGAGCCGACAGCAGCGGCAGTGCCATCACCGAGGTACTGGTCATCAGCCACGGCGCCCCCTCAGGCGAAAACGCCCACGACCCTCTGCAGATGGCGCTGCATGACTTGTCCGTCCCCGTCTCGGCCGACGCGGACGCCAAGACATTGGAGGTGCGCCGCCTCGCCCTCGTTGCGGAGGGCCAGAGGCTCGCCACCATGAGACGCCTCACCGAGGCTCACCAGCGCGAGGTCGACCGTGCCGCCTTTGGCACACCGCCTCCCGACGGGCCGAGCCGCGTCGGTATCGTCAAGAAACACGGCGTGGCTATCGCCGACATGCTGGGAGCAGACCGCCTAGTCTATGCCACACCTCTCGAGAACTTGCGTGCCGCCCAGGCGGCCGCAGACGAGTTGAATAGGCTGGGGCCACAGAGCATCCAGCAACTTATCTACGCGGCCACAGAGCGGCATGAAGCCGGCGTCCGTGCCGAGAGTCCTCCCTCACGCCGAGAGCACGGCGCGATGTCCCGAACACCGACCGCGGGCAACACCCGCGCGAGAAAAGAAAAGGAGCCGGCTGCCAGCCGCAGCCGGACTCGAATCTCCATCGAGCGTGACGCCGAGGGCCGCCCTCGAGCCGTGGAGTGGCGGGGCAACCCTCCTCCTCCTCTGCCTCGTGGGGAGAGATACCCTACCACGCCGCTTGTCACGCATTTGACTCTCAGCAGCCGGCTGGGTCACCGTGAAGGAGTCGGCGAGAATGATGCCCGCCACCAGATCAACCGCCTTGCGCGATCCCTGGCTCTGGAAGAAGAAGATGATGTCGGCCCGTCTTGCTTCGGCCCCCGCATCCGCGACGAGCCCTTCCCCAAAGGGTTCTCGCTCCCAAGAGACACGCCCAAGTACAACGGCTCTGTGAAGCCGGAGGATTGGTTGATCGACTACTCCACCGCGGCTAGCATCGCAAACAGCAACAGGCGTGTTGCCGTAAAATATGTGCCCCTCATGCTCCAGGGCACGGCGCGCACCTGGCTTAACAGCCTCAAGCCTTATAGTGTCAACAGCTGGCTAGACTTCACTGAAGCCTTCATACGCAACTTCACCAGCACCTACAAGCGGGCTCCTAAGCCCTGACAGCTCTCCTTGTGCGTCCAAGGGCCCAACGAATCGACTTGCGACTACCTCACGCGTTGGGCCGAGCTCCGCAATTCCTGCGAGGGAGTGCACGAGGTCCAAGCTATAGAGTACTTCACTGCCAGGTGCCGAGAAGGCACCCTCCTCAAGCACCAACTCCTCTACGATGAGCCGACTACGCTTGACGAGCTACTGGTCATAGCTGATAAATACGCCACGGCTGATTCCTCGATGAAGACCGAGCTCCGAGTAGACGCCTCCGGGAAGGTGCTCGCTCCGAGTCCCAAGACGCCGGCTGGAGAATCCAACCGGCGCTCGCACTAGAATGACCACAAGCGCAAGGCTCCCCTGCCGCCTTCCACCAGTCGGCAGGTGGCCACAGTCGAGGACGAACAACCCGAAGGACAGCCCGCACCCAAGAAGCCGAAGGGCGGCAGGCCGGCTAGGCAGCCGGCTTTCTCCTACGAGCAATCACTTGATGCCCCCTGCAAGTTTCACAGCGGCGCAAAGCCTTCAAACCACACGACCAGAAAATGCGATTGGCTCACTCGGATCTCCAAGGGTGAGGGTATGGCGCCGCCTCCGCCTGCTGGTCAGCCGCCTCCGGCTCCACCGCAGCCGGCCGCTCGACCAGCGGTCGGGGCAGTTCAAGACGAGTACCCCGACGAGCATGCCGCCTACGTCGTCTTCACCAGCCAGCCAGAAGATCAGCGTAGCCAGCGCCGACTACACCAAGAAGTCAACGCAGTCGCCTCCAACAACCCAGAATTCATGCACTGGTCCGAAAGGCCTATTAGGTGGAGCCGGTCAGATCATCCAAAGGTGATGCCGTCTCCCGGCTCCTACGCATTGGTTCTGGACGCCACCCTCGCTACGGAAAGGCGAGCCGCCCGTTTCTCCCGTGTGCTGATAGATGGTGGGAGCAACATTAATATCCTGTACCGCGACACCATGGAGAAGCTGAGCATCAAGACAAAGCAGCTCATGCCCAGTCGGACTGTGTTCCATGGCATCGTACCCGGCTTATCCTGCTCCCCAATCGGCAAGATCAAGATAGATGTCCTCTTCGGGGACAAGGATCATTTCCGCCGAGAGGCGGTGTGGTTTGAAGTGGTGGATCTAGAGAGCCCTTACCACGCGCTGCTTGGCCGATGAGGGAGTCCTGGATTAGGGGGTGTTCGGGTAGCCGGACTATACCTTCAGCCGGACTCCAGGACTATGAAGATACAAGATTGAAGACTTCGTCCCGTGTCCGGATGGGACTTTCCTTGGCATGGAAGGCAAGCTTGGCGATGCGGATATTCAAGATCTCCTACCATTGTAACCGACTTTGTGTAACCCCAACCCTCTCCGGTGTCTATATAAACCGGAGGGTTTTAGTCCGTAGGACAACTTCATCATACAACAATCATACCATAGGCTAGCTTCTAGGGTTTAGCCTCCTTGATCTCGTGGTAGATCTACTCTTGTACTACCCATATCATCAATATTAATCAAGCAGGACGTAGTGTTTTACCTCCATCAAGAGGGCCCGAACCTGGGTAAAACATCGTGTCCCTTGCCTCCTGTTACCATCCGGCCTAGACGCACCGTTCGGGACCCCCTACCCGAGATCCGCCCGTTTTGACACCGACATTGGTGCTTTCATTGAGAGTTCCTCTGTGTCATCGCTTTTAGGCCCGATGGCTCCTTCGATCATCAACAAAGATGCAGTCCAGGGTGAGACTTTTCTCCCCGGACAGATCTTCGTCTTCGGCGGCTTCGCACTGCGGGCCAATTCGCTTGGCCACCTTGAGCAGATCGAAAGCTATGCCCCTGGCCATCAAGTCAGGTTTGGAAGCCTAAACTACACGGCTGACATCTGTGGGGACTTGATCTTCGACGGATTCGAGCCACAGCCAAGCGCGCCGTACTCTCTCGATGGGCATGATATAGCTCTGCCGCCGAACAGCGCCTTGGAGGCCGCACACGCATCGGTTCCGACCATTGATTCAGAGCCTACTGCGTCGATCGAGGATCCGCGGTTGGACGCTGCCTCAGGGGCCGCGATCTCAGAGGCGATCGAGCCGAACTCCAGCCCCGCACTCCGTATGGCCCGTGACTCCAAGGATCCGGATTCCTCTCCGAACTCCGTGCCCCCCGCGCCCCTGCCGATCGAATCCGATTGGGCGCCGATAAAGGAGTTCACCGTCGCGGACATCTTTCAGCACTCGCCCTTCGGCGACATCCTGAATTCTCTAAAGTCTCTCTCTTTATCAGGAGAGCCCTGGCCGGACTACGGTTAGCAAGGTTGGGATGCGGACGATGAAGAAATTCAAAACCCACCCACCACCCACTTCGTAGCCACTGTCGATGACTTAACCGACATGCTTGACTTCGACTCCGAAGACATCGACGGCATGGATGACGATGCAGGAGACGAACAAGAACCAGCACCTGTAGGGCGCTGGAAGGCCACCTCGTCATATGACATATATATGGTGGACACTCCAAAGGATGGAGATGGCGATGGAACAGCGGGGGACGATAACTCTAAGAAACAGCCCAAGCGCCGGCGTCAGCGGCGCCGCTCTAAATCCCGCCAAAGCAAAAACGGTGATTCCGGCACGGGAGATAATACTACTCCGGATAGCGCCGAAGAACACCCCCTCCAGCAAGATTCAGCACAGGAGGACAGAGAAGCCAGCCCTCACGAGAGGGCGGCGGACCAAGAGGTTGAGGACGATAATTATACACCTCCCTCCGAAGACGAGGCAAGCCTCGACGACGACGAGTTCGTCGTGCCAGAGGATCTCGCCGAACAAGAGCGTTTTAAATGCAGGCTTATGGCCACAACAAGCAGCCTCAAGAAAAAGCAGCAACAGCTTAGAGCTGATCAGGATTTGCTAGCTGACAGATGGACTGAAGTCCTTGCGGCCGAAGAGTATGAACTCGAATGCCCCTCCAAGAGTTACCCAAAGCGCAGGCTGCTACCCCGACTAGAGGAAGAAGCACCTACATCACCAGCGCATGACATGGCTGACCGGCCACCTCGTGGCCGTGACAGAGAGGCCTCTTGGCCCTCCACTCAAGCCATGCCCCGATGCCGCGTCAAGCATACTAAGGCACGGGAAAATGTGCCCGACCTGCGCGACATACTGGAGGACAAGGCAAGGCAAACAAGATCGATCTACGGATCGCGCAGGCGCCCCACGACACGTGACGGTGATCGTCACTCCGGATGCAATAAATCCGGCCGGGCCAAACTCAACAGACAAAGCTCCTTCGAGTTGCGTCATGATATAGCCCAATACAGAGGCGCCGCACACCCACTATGCTTCACAGATGAAGTAATGGATCATAAAATCCCTGAGGGCTTCAAACCCATAAACATCGAATCGTACGATGGCACAACAGATCCTGCGGTATGGATCGAGGATTATCTCCTTCATATCCACATGGCCCGCGGTGATGATCTACACGCCATCAAATACCTCCCACTCAAACTTAAGGGACCGGCCCGGCATTGGCTTAACAGCTTGCCAGCAGACTCAATCAGTTCTTGGGAGGACCTGGAAGCCGCATTCCTTGACAACTTCCAGGGCACTTATGTGCGACCACCGGATGCTGATGACCTAAGCCACATAATTCAGCAGCCAGAGGAATCGGCCAGGCAATTCTGGACACGGTTCCTAACAAAGAAAAACCAGATAGTCAACTGTCTGGACGCAGAGGCCTTAGCGGCCTTCAAGCATAATATCCGTGACGAGTGGCTTGCACGGCACCTGGGACAGGAAAAGCCAAAATCTATGGCAGCCCTCATGACACTCATGACCCGCTTTTGCGCGGGAGAAGACAGCTGGCTAGCTCACAGCAACAACTTAACCAAGAACCCTGGCAATCCGAATACCAAGGACAAAAGTGACAGGTCGCATCGGAACAAACAAAACGCCGCGTTAACAGCGACAGCAACGAGGATACGACAGTTAATACTGGATTCCGAGGCTACAAATCCGGTCAACGGAAAAAGCCATTCAAAAGAAATACTCAGGGCCCATCCAGTTTGGACCGAATACTCGACCGCTTGTGCCAGATACATGGCACCCCCGAAAATCTAGCCAATCACACCAACAGGGATTGTTGGGTGTTCAAGCAGGCAGGCAAGTTAAGAGCCGAAAACAAAGACAAGGGGCTATATAGCGACAACGAGGAGGAGCCCAGTCCGCCGAACAACAATGGACAAAAGGGATTTCCCCCGCAAGTGCGGACGGTGAACATGATATATGCAACCCACATCCCAAGAGGGAGCGGAAGCGTGCGTTACGGGACGTATATGCGATGGAGCCAGTCGCCCCAAAGTTCAACCCATGGTCCTCCTGCCCGATCACCTTTGATCGAAGGGACCACCCCACTAGCATCCGTCACGGCGGCTTCGCCGCATTGGTTCTAGACCCAATCATTGATGGATTTCATCTCACAAGAGTCCTCATGGACGGCAGCAGCAGCCTGAACCTGCTTTACCAGGATACAGTGCAAAAAAATGGGCATAGATCCCTCGAGGATCAAGCCCACCAAAACGACCTTTAAAGGCGTCATACCAGGTGTAGAAGCCAACTGTACAGGCTCAGTCACACTGGAAGTGGTCTTCGGATCTCCGGATAACTTCCGAAGCGAGGAGTTAATCTTCGACATAGTCCCGTTCCATAGTGGCTATCACGCACTGCTCGGGCGAACCGCATTCGCAAAATTCAACGCGGTACCGCACTATGCATACCTCAAGCTCAAGATGCCAGGCCCTAGAGGAGTAATCACGGTCAATGGGAACACTGAACGGTCCCTCCGAACGGAGGAGCACACGGCAGCGCTCGCAGCAGAAGTACAAAGCAGCCTCTCTAGGCCGTTCTCCAGTTCGGCCTTCAAAAAGCCGGACACTGTCAAGCACGCCCGGAGTACCCTACAACAAGACCGCCTGGCACGTTCCGAGCTAGCGTAGCAATGCGGCCCCAACCCTAGCCCTCGCGATATAGCGAAACCATTGCTTCGCGTACATAACTACGCTCTTGAAATACCATGGGCACAGGGGAAGGGGCACTATCACGGCACGCCCGAAATATGGCTTAAACCGCACCAGGGGCTACCGGGTTCCTTTTTTCTTTTTTTTCTCTTACTCTCAGGACTCCATACTTCGGATGACCCGTTCGGCAATTCAACTGCCGCACAAACGATGCAAGATCCAGGAAAGCAGACAAGCCACGCCGCATTATGGAACTCCCAGGTGGTCTCTATTGCGAGCAGTATACCTGTTTTTAATACAATTCCGCGGCCTGCCCCTGGCCAGGACATGCTAAATAGTCCAATCTCTTTTGCTTATCACACTATTTGTATCGTTCCGCTTTCATAGCAGCCTTTCTATAAACAATGCATAGCTCTTTGTCTATTTTTTGCATTATCCTCTTTTTTATATATATGTTTATTAATAACATGTTGCATCCGTACACTGTGGTACGGCAAAAAATACGCCAGGGGCTTCAGTACCCATCAATATGGCGTGAGAAGTCCGTACACTTTCACAAGTGCGGCACCCCGAACTTATAGCACTATATGCATCGGCTCTGAATCATGATTTGGGTCAATAGTTGGGTTTGCCCGGCTCCTATGTTTTGGTGCCTTACGTTCCGCTATATCGGCTAAGGTAGCACTAGGAGAACTACTGCGATTGTGCCCCAGTTGAGCTGGGCTGAGCACCTCAGTAGAGAAAGCTAAAACTGACTGTCATGATGAGGCGAGAGACCGGTTGCTGTTCGAGAGGTTTTTCGAGTCCTTAAAGACTTATGCCGCTTCGAGCAAGGAACCGGCTTTGTCCGTCCAAAGGTGTGGATAGCGCCCCGAACTCGGTCTTCCGAATACTAGGGGCTTCGCCGAAATTTAAAATTATAGAGTTCTTTGGCTAAGTGAGAGTGTTCAAGCATTATAGTCCGATTGCCTTGTTCATCGTGCTGAGCGCCTCCCTCGACGGACCCAATCATGGGAAAAAGAGCACTCAGGTTTATCCTGAACACCCCAGCACTAGTGGCATGGGGGCAGAAGCCGACGACTGGCCATCTCTCAATTTTTTGATAAACGGCCGCACAGAAAGTAATATTTTAAATTCAACAAGCATTGCTTAGCGCATATGAACAATTTTTCAGCGCACAGGATAACATGAGCGAGTTCATTCAAAAATTACATCCTTGGTACATTCATCTGCCATAAGGCGGGCACCAGCCAGAACATCCTTGTAATAGTTCTCGGGCTTGCGATGCTCCTTCCCCTGCGGTGGCCCGTCCCTCACAAGCTTCTCACCGTCCAGCTTACCCCACTGCACCTTTGCACGGGCAAGGGCCCTACGGGCACCTTCGATGCAGACAGAGCGCTTGATGACCTCGAGCCTTGGACAAGCCTCCACCAGCCGCCACACCAGTCAGAAGTAGCTCCCAGGCAGGGCCTCTCCAGGCCACAGCCGAACTATGAAGCCCTTCAGGGCTTGTTCGGCCGCCTTGTGGAGCTCGACCAGCTGCTTCAGCTGGTCGCTCAAGGGCACAGGGTGTCCGGTCTCAGCGTACTGAGACCAGAACACCTTCTCCGTCGAGCTGCCTTCCTCGGCTCGGTAGAATGCGGCGGCATCGGATACGCTGCGGGGAAGATCTGCGAATGCCCCTAGAGAGCTCCAGATTCGGGTAAGTAACAAGTAGTTTACTTTTATATATCTGTTTTGTATAGAGAATGCCTTACCCGCCGCTATCTTTTTCACCGCATCCAATTCCTGGAGGGCCTTCTGGGCTTCGGCCTTGGCAGATTTGGCAGTTTTAAGGGCCGCAGCAAGGTCGGACGCTCGCGTCTTCGAGTCGAGCTCCAAACTCTCATGTTTTTTCATGAGAGCCTGAAGCTCTTGCTGCACCTCGCCGACCTGCGCCTCAAATTTCTCCCACTCGGTGCGCTCCGTGGCCGCTTTCTTCTCGGCCTCGGACAGCGCCTGCTTGAGGGTCGCCACCTCAGTTGTGGCCCCTACAATAAGCAGTGTACTCCTGTCATTTTTTGCAATTGCGTCTTCTTATAGGCATTTTTTCTATAAGGTATCTCTTACCTTCTTTCTCCTCGAGCTACCGTTTGGCAAGGCCGAGCTCTTGCTCGGTCCGCTCGAGGCCCTGCTTCAGGGCACCCACCTCCGCAGTCAGTGCGACGGTGGCCAGCAGCGAAGCCTGCATACGTATATTGACTCCTTTTTTAGTTAGACTCTTGCGATATTTAATAGATCCTCTATTCGGCTTTTCTTTCCGAATGCCAAACAGAGCATCAGGGGCTACTGTCTATGCGGTAATATTTTTACATATTTTTTACTTACCTCGAAGCCTGTTAGAAGGCTAGCACAAGCTTCAGTCAGTCCGCTTTTGGCGGACCGAACCTTCTGGACCACCGTACTCATGATGGTACGGTGCTCCTCGTCGATGGAGGCGCCCTTAAGCACCTCCAGCAAATTGTCCGGCGCCTCCGGTTGGACGGAGGCTGCCGGCTCAATAGGCTTGCTCCTCTTGGCAGGAGTTCGCCTGCCGCGGTCCGGAACCGTTGATGATTCCGGCGCGGTGTCCGGCTTAAAGCCGGACTTGGAAACCTGGGGGGTCTTGTCCCCTCTACTCATGGAGTCCGGGAGGTCGCCTCGTGGCTCCTCCTGGACCACCTCCTCTTGCCCCGGAGCTTGTCGCGACGCCACTTCGGCGTCATCCGCAGCACAGGGGGAGGCAGCGGGCGGAACTGAATTCACGTCCGATGAATCCAGGTAGCCGCTCGACGACTCGTCGAGCCCGTCCTTGGGCGGGCTGCATGATTACATTCGACATTAGGGAGAGCTGTGCAACAAAAGGAATATCATGAGTTACTCTGGTATCCGAACACTTACGATTTCGC